>NC_092689.1:39254583-39549583 GCF_964275005.1 Diadema setosum
TGGAAGTACACCTGGTCAAGAAGTTTTCATGTTTGTTTGTTTTTTCAAGTTGATCTTTGCATGACATTTGGAAGTACACCTGGTCAAGAAGTTTTCATGTTTGTTTGTTTTTTCAAGTTGATCTTTTCATGACATTTGGAAAGTGAGAACTATTATTTTAATTTCTAAAGCAAACTGATATAACTTAGGAAAGGCATCAGCATTTATGATCATCAAACATTACGCATTTTTGATAAGTCCACAAACATTCTGCCATTACACTACAACACAATGAAATAATATCAACATGAAATGATAGTTGAGGAAACATCTCTTCTTACAGTGAAGATCATATCAGATTTGGATTTTTTTTTCCCTTTGACTGTTGCGATGATCTCATGTTAAAGTGTAAAGACATTTGCATTGTGAGAAAACTCCTTCATTACAGGTTACAGTGTAGGCTATCATAATTTTTAACAATACAAGTAATGCATAACATCATGAAAATAGACTATTGGCTTATGACTCTCTGATGACTTCATATCGTCAAAACACCTTTACTAAAAACTAATATCTTTTTTTTTTTTTTAATTGTTCAACAATGCACTTGCTCTCTAACATGCAAACACATGTCAAAGATTGGTGATATGTGGCAACAAGTTCTGCATCATACCAAGTTTATCCATCTCGTCTTGTAAAAACTCCTCCATATCCTCCTCCTCTGCGAGGTCCAGCGGTAATTCCCCTTCATTGTTGACTGATATAATATTGGCCCCGCTCTCTATTAAATACCTGCAGTGGAAAATAAAAAAGCACAAGAACTTAATACATCAATCTTATTTCTTTTGTTGAAAACACACTCAAAATGAAACATGTTCACATAAAAAAATGAAAAAAAAGGGAAAGCCAAGACAATGCAAGGACAGAATGCAAGAGGGATGTACCAAAATCAAATCAACTATGTACAGACAAAAAAGTTGGAGAAGCAGATTTGTTGCATGTACAATAAATATTTCATGAAATGAGACGAGGGGGTAAACTCAAAGTTTCTGGCCTACTGCATGTATTCCCTACAATTCCATGACATTTGCTCTTGCAACTATTGCACCCATGAAAACACGCTAAGCCAAACATTAACTCTACCTGCAAACATAACCCTAACCATTCTGATTGTTATATCTAACTAAACCTTAAACCCTATCACAAACCTAACCCTAATTCTAAGAAAAAATAAGACTGAAGCATTTGTCGCAGGGGCAAATGTCCTGTCAGCGTACAATGTACTCTAGAGCTGAGCTAAGCCGTGGTTATCTACTACTTTCTTTCATTTTGTGTACAATGTTTTAAACTGATTTCCATGGAAATACACAACTCTGGTGTAAAAACACCATACTACATTGTAACTCAACAACACTTGAAATCTGTATACAGAAACCATAGTATGCATTTGACAAAGAGGAAATCAGTGACAAATAACTTGAATTAAAAAAAAATGGGCCAATTCTATTTCCAATGGAGAGGAAACCAAAACAACAACAAATTAGGTAGGAAGAGGAAACATAGGTTTTTCCATGCATGGTCACTGAATATAATGCCAGTATTGAGTATGCCTGCCAAAAAATGACAGAATAAAACAGCACCTGTCTCAATGGGTGCGTTCGAGCAATCTCTTAAAATGTACCTGCCATACCATACTTGTGCCAGGGGAGTGTTCTAACCTTCCTACAGTGTACCATACTGTACTATACCGAGCCAAAAGCAGAACACTTCCCCATGTGCTCAAAAAGTGGTACCATTACCGTACCAGAAGTTGGCATGAGAAGAATGTGCTTAACATGCACATACGTCAGGATGCAAAGTGTTGATTCGCTTGGTTCGCTGTTGATTTGCTTCACCATGGGCTACCTGTTGCTTAACGTGTGACCCCCTCTGATTCGAGTCCAAGAATAAATCATGAGGTGTGCTTCCTCTAGAGTGCTCAAATGCTGCAAATCTGGCATGGTATGGTACAGCACCATTGGATTGGTTTACTTTGGTTCACTTTTGAGCGCTCGACCGGGACCAATGGTACATGTATCTTATATAGCACATGTTATGATCCAGCGGAATGACTCATTTCTGACAGGTACCATGAAAGAAAGCTTTAACAGCTTGAAAATTGGGGAGGGGGATTTTGCCTTTTGAGACAAATATCTGAGCATATACTACAGTATGGCACATCAATCTCACAGACACGGGAGAGGGTCACACCAACTCGACACTATATTAATCTGCTTTGTGTAATAATAATTCACACAATTCTGACTCCTTTCATTTATCACAGGGAACTATCTATTATATCAACACAGGTAACTAGCGTTAATGTTCATCCAGATTTTGTCATGGAGTGTGTGCACAAGTTGGTGATACTTTAATATTTTCTGTAAATTCTGTCATTTTGTGGTCCACCGAAAGTATGTGGAAATCTATCCAAATAACCTACAGTATGTTAGTTGTCTTAATAACTGATCCAAGGTAAAGCATCATGTACGAATCAATATACCTCTCTCAGGAGTCACATACATATTTCATTACGAGATCTCACAAGATCTCACGAGATCTCATTTAGTGATTTCATGGTAAATCTGTATTTTGTTCATTATGCTTACAGTAATGTACTCTCCCTATACATACTGGTAAAAGGAAAGCACCAAGTCCTCTACAGTATGCAGGGCATTGTAAACTGCACATCTATATTCCATCCCATACTTTGTACGGGTACCTCACTTTGTTACACACAGTCCTACATGCAACATGCATCCAGTAGGGTTCTACCCCAATGGCTGGTATTGGGTTACGGACATGCACAGGGGATTGTTTACATCGCTGGATAAGAGATAAGGATATAGCATTTCATACAGGGGATTAGACTTGTCAGAAATGACCAGTCCTATGATTCATTTCCATTAATAACAGACAGATCACACCCCAGCACTGAACACTGAGAGGGCTGTTCATCAACCACCCTTCACATCTGTTCTCTCTTGGTATCAACCATTTCCCAACATGGAAATCAAACTCAAGATTCCCTCTGTCCTCTCTGTTTATAGTTGCCCTTGGTTAGATAACCTAAAATAACTGACCTTTACCTGTGCATCTTTACCAGACTGGCAGCTTTGCAAAAGTGGCCTATCTCCACACATTTAACCTCCCTTAAAAAAAAACTCCCTTAGCATAAAAAGGTGGGCATACTATGTCCTGTTACCAGCTCATATAATGCTAAAAGCCTCTGACTGCTACAAGCCCAGTAGAACTAGTTGATTCAAGAGAGGAAAAGGAGGTTTTGTTCATCAAACCCAGAATGACAGGTGACAGCCATTAGTAATTTCTTCTCATCAAAATGGACACTATTCACTCACAGTCACTCTCACATTTCCTTTGATCACTCGTGGGATTGCTCCCAATGAGTGTATCTACCATCTCATGTTCACATTAGTTCTATGACATTCAAAGTGCATCATCTCTGGATTGAACTGTGATCACTGGGTAGCTATGTATTGAGAAAAAATTACATTCAACAAACTTGAACAATTACTATACTAGCAAGTCAGATCAAGCACAAATCCTCACATCTGATTAATTGTGTGAAAAAGATCCCTAATTTGAATTCTAGCATAAGCTTAATTATTTAATTGTTATACAACATGGAACATAAAGTCAGTCATTATACAGGCCTACTACCATACTAAGTACATGTACATGTAGGCTATATCAAATGCCCCTGACAGGGGTAATTATGAGAAATTTAAACAAATATTTTGCCTCATTCCCACTGCATCAATAATGACACAGAAAGAAATTTTGCTTGCTCACATTGTGCCACTTTCAGTACTGGTAACCAAAGAATTTATACTATAATGTTTATGCCCCCAACAAAATCACTGAAACTAGTATGTGTCAGTATCAAAACCAGTGACATCTGCTTGTACAAACTGTATGTCAGTTCCCCCCCTCCAAAAAAAAAAAAAAAAATAATAAAATAATAATAATAATTTGAATACCAATTTCAATGCTCATGTATCAAGCTAGCTTTCCATTTGAGTTGACACTTACCATCATGTCAATCTACGGGAATTATGCTTTGTGGTGGTGTGGCGGTTGAGAAACCATTCATACATTATTCAGTATAAACTGATAGGACCTACTAATTGTTTTGTATTCACCAAGTCAACTTTATATTGCAATCACTATTACACAAAGGTCATCCCTTGTAACAGCATCCATGTGTAAAATAGCCAAAGTATACAGGTTACAACATATAAAAAAAAGCTAATGCATTAAGTGCTCTGCCTGACTTGTGACTTGTACGCGATTCTGATTCTATGGAGTCCTTTACCACCCATACTGGTATGTGACGTTTCGTTTGCATGGAGATCACACTATTCAACTGGTCACACTTCTTGATCCCTAACTGTTCATCACTTGTTTGTTACAGGACTACCACACATACTTGGCCAGTGCTCTCTCAACACATGCACACACACTCACGCAACACTATACACACACAGAGGCATGTAAGGACCGAACACACGCCTTCATCTGCACTTCAATGCACGCATTGCCAGTGCATTGGAGAAGGCAAGGCGCATTGCGAGTCGTGTCTGACTTGCATTAGGCTGTGTTGGGAACACGCACATACTTGGCATACCAAAAGTGCTTGTGCACTACAACATGTATGTGGAGGATGGTCCCTCATACATGAAGACACCATGAGTGCGGCTTCTTGTCAGAAGAAGTTTGATTAAAATCCTATCATCAAATAGCATGAGTATCCTCCACTCTACATTTTTAGTAAAAGCCACAGAACATATTCCAAGAAAGCAGGCTACAGGAATAAAAACCTTCCATCTTTCAATACTTTTCACTGTGTTTGGCACTGGGCATCACTTAGCATTAGACAAATACTATGTTTAAATAATGGAAGGTTGTCAATTTGTAGGTCACATTGCTTCCCAATATGGTATGACATGCATACTGCATACAGGCCCATAGCTCTTTGCAACGTCTGAAGCAACATGGATTACTGGAGATGGGTTGACTCACAGATGTCAGGGAATTGTAAAATTTTAGAATTCTTAAAATCTAATTATTACCCATGAAAAATTCACAGTCTACGTGTCTGTATTCAGACCTTCATTCCCTCTCTTATAACAAATGGAATCTTGCTGTCGATCAGTCAATATGAATTTGAACAGAACGATAATTAAACTAATAAAGGGAGCAAAATTTTGCAATGGTGAAGTCATAGCTGATACTGATGTAAAGATGCTGATTTGATGAATTAGAGTCTAATCACATTCACATCCTACACTAAAACTTGCAAAATTTGTCTTTACTGCCCATCCACACACAAACATATGAAAATGAGAACTGAAATGTGCAATTACTTGTCATAATGCCCAAACTATTTTAAAATGTGTACTTGTTGATTTAAAAAAAAAAAAATGAATGTCCTACACAATTCAGGATTTGAGGATAACTCACTGCTTGTGGGTCAGAAAAGGTGTTAATGTAAAACATCATGCACTGTTTGATCCATGGCTTTGACATTGGTACCTCATTTAGAGTTCGAGAATAAAGAATTACCAACCTATTACAAAAGCTGTTGGCATAGTAAAGATAAAATTCTCAGAGCTTGTCATCACTACTGACAGCCAGTTAACAAGGTTGGTGGAACTACTATGACATGCTATTTCACAGTCTCTAGGAAAGGAAGTACTGGAAGTACAAACGTACAATACATATTAATTAACCCGTTGAAGACTAGTCCCTAGTATACTTGGGTGGTGTCTAATGGAAAATGCGTGCTTTATGCAAAAATCAGTTCATCCTCAACAGGTTGACTAAAATTACTATCTGTAATTCTTTCAATCATTTGACTTTTATTATTGCTATAAAAAATATTAAAAAAAATCAGAGGACAGATCTGGACACTTTTCGAGCAAAATATTACAGAAGACATGAATATTCATATTGTTTACATTGACACTCATGTTTTTACCACTGTTTAGACATGTGCAAATACTGGTAGGTTACTTAAGGATGTCAAAGTTGTAATACACTTTAGAGCAGTGTAATCCATGATTATTGGTGTGGATTAATAGTAACAGTGCTTTCTTGTCTTTGATGACCCATAATACTGAGCCCTGTTGCATGGCACCCATTCAACAGTACAGTACATGCAGCATCTAAAAGTGCATCTAAGAAAATTTTTACAGTTGAGTAGCCAATACAAATTTCTGTTTCCTTTACCCTAAATTACTATACAATGGTCATGTCAACGTGTTGACATTCAAGGAGACCTAAAATCACAACTAAAATGTCTGACAACTTCACTTTCTCTTTGATCATATGAAACATTTATATGTGAACATCACTTTCAAATGAAACTTCTCATGACTCACTTCAGATAGTTCATATAAACATAAGCAATCATACATGTTTCACACATCAATAACTGTGAGGGTATTTATGAGTCTGAATGATATTTTCACAGGCCACTAACTTTATAGTAATTCTGAAAGTTCACATAATCAAGGTGTCCGGAATATCAATCAAATTAATTATTAAAGTGAACCCTCCTAAATCTACATTGTAACAGACATAATGGTGTCTTATTTAGAAAGCTTTATAAAGGAGATATTAAGTACATCACTATTTTTCTCAGTAAACGGTTTCTCATTATAGACGGTTTAGTCTAAAAATAAATTCATAATGTGAACTACTCTTCACATTTTGTATATTTAACAATACATAACATTGATTATACTGATTAACCTTTTTACTCTGGTTGTTTCTATCCCTAACTCACATTCCAGCACTATTTTGAAGCACTAAAGCTGGGTTTTTGTTTCATATGCAAATGTATACAATGCTTTTAAGCATCATCTTCTATTAAGATGTAGCCTTGTTTTAATAGTACAGTATCTGTCCTGAGAGGAAGTTACATTGTATCCATGATCGATTGATCTAAAGACTCGGGGAATTCAAATGTAATGGGAATTATGGAAGGAATATTTCATAGAGGAAAAAAAAAAGACATTTACAGTGTATGACTACGGATGTGAAATACTTATTGTCTCTATAGGGAGTTACAACCACTTTTTTTTTTTGGAGATTATAATTCAAAATAAAGTGATCTCAGTCTTATTCTGATACTCTGAAAAAAAATGTTTGTAATATAACTAGCAAGGCAATACTAACATTGCTTTTATACTGTACTAATCAGGCAGGGTTTATTCTATCGACAGCACAGAGTTCAGTTTAGTGTATTGTAATATTAATAACCATCAAAATAACATAGACTCTTAACATTCACAAATGCTTTTACATTAAAAAGTATTTAGAAAATAATCAAAAATATGGCTTCATATTAACACGGACCTTTAGTTTGTGTTCTCTCTCAAGATAATTTTCTCCCGATTTCTTCATCAATAAATGTTTTTACTTGACAATGGAGACAATCATATTTGAATTCCAAGAACTCTCTTATCATCATTCATTCCAAACAGTGTCCTGAAATGAATTGAATGCAGTCACAAACTATCTTGGAATCTGTGAAGAGTAAAAATCACTCTTTTGATTTAATCATATCAAAGTCTTAGTAAAGTACCGTATATTGTTTGTGTGTGCTTGAATTTGTTTGAAAGTTCATCAAAACAAATGCTTCCTCATTTTAAATTGCTGTATTCAATGCAGTCATCACCTGCACTAGAGAGTTTACTCATGAAAATTGTCAAGATATCATAGACTATCATTAGCTTCGAAACACAAGAAGTGGGAGTGATCTTATCTACAAAGATACAGTAAAATAGGAGTCAACAACTAGACTTTGAGCGTTAGTGATGCCGCTGCAACACAAAAACGAAATTTGTCTTGAACCTGGGACACTCCACAGTGCACATTTAAATCAAGTGCAATGCCACTATACTATCACAGAGCCTACAAGGGGGTGCGGGGTCTCAACTACCACGTACAGGGGTACACGACCTACATGTATTGCATTGCATGAGAATTCTTCGAATGACTCATCTTCACAATAATACGTTGTTTTCTTCCCCTGCAACAACTCCTTGCCTGAAGCCAGCGTTGGCACTTCAATTTCAAATGAGGAGACCTTCTGTGGTGTGTGACCATTTAGCTAATACTGAGGTTTTCCTAGAAGAGATTTCACTGTGGTCTGAAACAAGGGTGATCATAAATGTTTTTGACAGCTAGACTCCTCTTGAGTTTCTCTTTCTTTGTATGCCCTGGTATTCTATGCAGATATGTATCAGTGACACCCAGACAATGTATTTTCTACTCAGCTCTCTCATCATTCAGAACATTAGACAAAAATGTATTTCCACTTACTTGAAAGGGCATTCAGGCAAAGTCTCTATAATATACTCTATGAACAGGTAAATGATATTTATTTTACTTGTCTGACACTAGTGACAGCGAGTCTTAATAGCCCCGCAGAAGAGAGCGAGTAGGTTTGTAGAACCCTGATCATTACTTGTTTGTAATAAACCACTTTGTTGATTTTTCAGTATCAGTTCGTATTCTGTTTGTGTTTCACATTGAGCGCTAACTACCATGGCCTTTACTACTTCATGGTACATGTAAATGATACTATATCAACTGACGCTGGTGCCATGTGATATTGGGATTGTGTGTGGCAGTTGACAACCCTCTTATTGCAAACATTTATGACTGAACATTGGTGCACATCATGTTCTGTGTATCAGGCAAAAATATAGGCCTACTCATAAGTACAATGTATATTTCCTCAGATTATAATGTCTACCTATCATATATACAGATGTTTACATTCTTGCACCTTGGGTCAGCTTTCAATCAGCCATGGTATTCATCAATGTTGATGAAACACAAGTATGTGATTATCATTTATCTGCACATCCAGTGTAATACTGGACAGCAAAATGTGAACAACACACTATCAACATCATGAACGATGTTTGTGATGTCAATACATCTCAAGGACAACTCAATGCCACTCTCTCTTTCTACAGAATTTACCCCAAATGTTTTCCTCTTCTTACACCACAGCACATTTTTCTGAGTGTGTATTGTACGCCTTGGGCCAGATCCACAATAAAGGGCTTTTTACACTTGTAAATTTTTGCTTAGCCCCGGACTATCGGTGGGGCTAAGGGGGGGCCTTAGCCCCACCGATAGTACGGGACTATCCTTAGCCCACTTTCTGTTTACACTCGTTTTTGCCAAAGTGGGCTAGCCCCACCGATAGTACGGTACTATCTGGCCCTGCAAAATAGCAGGGGTTAGCACCGCAATTGCGGTGCTAGCACCGCAATTGCGGTGCCAAGCAAGTGAGTGTAAACAGAACGAAAAAATAATCCTGGGCTAAGCGACGGAGACGAAGTGCGACCCTCACTGACCAATCAGAAACGAGGTAATCAAGTGCTGCCGGTGCGTGCGTGTACGTGTACAGTACACAGCGTAATTATGAATATTCATGTGGTTTGGAAAGTCCGGGGCTAAGAAAGACGAGTGTAAAAAGGTCAGTTTTCTCCTTAGCCCCGGACAAGAGATAGTACGGGACTAATTGGCGAGTGTAAAAAGCTGAAAAAATTGGTACGGGACTAACGATAGTCCTGGGTCAGAGAAAGTCCGGGGTTAAGAAACACAAGTGTAAAAAGCCCTTAAGTTTCCTGCCTATTGTCCTTCAGTGCTGGGCTAACAGGCTCCTGCAGGATTATGAGGGGATTAGCAAGAAGCTAAATCTGGGTCTTTTTCAAAGAGGCCACAAAGGAGAGGGACAGTTATATCAGGCTTGTCCTATTTCAGGTACATGCTGACAAACCTGATAGGCCTTACCCGTATTTGTAGTCTCGTATACAGACATACAGTATCCTCATCCTATAGAGATTTTCTTTCCCTTTCCTCAGTGTCTTACTCATAAATTGTGACAGACAAAATCGCATAACACATACAAACAGAAAAACATAAGGTCTGTACACACAGACTAATTACAGTGGTCAAGCAATCTTTCATTTGCAATAAGACAAGAAAAACCACAACAGAAGTGCAATAGGGAATGAGCACATCCCTCCTCAGGAAATTCACTGATCCACAATGTTCTAACCTAGTGCTACCTGTCTTACACTTTAAAAACATGGACACTTCCTTCCAAGATATATGCTTCCCACACAAAGAACCCAATTTTAGGTATAAAGTTAAGTTCAAGAAGTCCGGAGACTCCTCCCATAGTCCCACAACAGTTCAGCTCATATTGGTTGATTTCATAGCTTTTTATTTGATTTAATCTTTAAAGTAGCAAACTGGAAAAAAAAAAATCCAGAAACTTCATGAATAAGTTTTAACACCCCCTATAAAAGAATATGGGTATGGGGACACATCATTTTCTCTTCACCAACAATGTGTAAGAATTCTAGTGTCAACATTTTTGGTCTTGAAGCAATTTTCAAATGACGCTTCTCACATTGTGATTGTTCAAACTTATTACTAGGGTCCACACTGATGTCTAATCTAAATGTTCAATAGCAAATCTATCTAGCACTAAATTCAGAATTTTTCTTTTCTAAGAATAGCAGCTGGTATAAGAATAAGACATGAGTCAACTCTCAGCTGAACTTGTCAATATATTCGGAGGCAAGAAATGACAACAGAATAAAGTTTGTGAACGATCAATGCACCTCTCATTAAACCAGTAAGAAAGGGGGATATAGCTTTATGAAATAAACAGTTCAACAGGAACCATACACACTGTATGTAAGCTTTCTTATGATGGAAATCAGTTGAATTGAAGTAATGTAGGCAAAATATTATGAACTTCAACAAAAATGTGCAGGAGGAAGCACAGAGAAAGAGAAAAACATATTTCACCCTTATGCATTGATACTGTCAATGAAAGACTTAAATTATCTTTCAGTGGGAGCCCTGTCAAAATCAACAGTTAGGAGTGCAAATGCATGCTTGAAATGCTGATTTGATTTTGAAAAAAAAAAAAACAAACAAACAGTTGAAACCTTGACTTTCCCATTCTTGTAACACATGTTGAAAAACTGACTACATGCAATGCTCACTACTCAAATGATGACATACAGTAGCCAGCAGCATTCTCTTTTAGGACAGTTTGTACAAAATGAATCAGAATATTCATCAAATTCATCAAATATGGCAGGTTTGTAAAAAATTTCAGGCAGTTTGAGGAAACTCCCAAGCTCATGAACATTTTCAGATTTTCAGTTACTCTAGAAAAAAAAATAGTCAAATATAACCCTACCACCAGATTTACGTATCCTTGTCGATAAGGACAGAAATTTGTATTTGCTGGATCTGGAATTGTTTTGCTGGACAAACCTTCATGCTATCATGGTTGGATCAATACCTCTAGCAATAAATGGATTTTTACAAACAACAAATTCAAACTTTATCTTATCAAAGTACCATTCAAAATTAACATATTCAAGAATAAGTCAATCTGAAATATTTGGCAATCAAGTGTTTGTATGTCCTAGTCCATAAAATCTTTCAATGTAGCATTTCTCCCTTGTTTGCTACATTATTCAAAATTTCGATGAATAATATGAAAGCAAATAAATACATACAATAAAAACATGACACACTTGACAAGTGCATTATATTCTTTGAAGCATGGTAACAGTTTATAACCGTAAATAATCAGATTTCAGGCTGGATTGATTTTATTTCCATTTCTCCAGGCAATTCTGAAAAGAAAGAAAGTGGATGCAAGATCATCCAGTCCTTGCTACTTGAAAGCAAAGTTATCTTGGGATATCGTATAGAACATCGCAGTTGGCCATACTCACGATGCGATTTCTTCAAATCCGCAAGAAGCAGCAGCATGGAGTGCTGTCCAGCCTTCATTGTCCTGAGCTTCTATATCTGCACCATTCTCAACGAGGAATTCTACCATCTCAATCTTCTCATCAATGACCGCCTGCGAAGGAAATCACAGAGAAATATGATAGACATACACTGGCACGAACACAGGAAAAGATAAGTTTCATGAATGAGCTGGATTGTTTCTCATTGACAGTGATGATTTGAAAGTTCTTGAATATAGATTTACTGCTCGTATATTTCAGAAACACTAACATCAACTTGCTTACGAGTTGCGTTCGTCCTCCTAACATGATGATTGGCACTAAATGGAGTTAGTAAAAAAAGACATTACCAAATAACAAGTGGTATTTCTTATTTTCATATAATCTCTCTAGATGCTACAGTGAGCCCGTGTATGCTAGCATGTACTGGTCTGAGAATACAATAAATGGATAAAGAATTCATATTGAGGAAGATAATGAACATTTACATGCTCCTGGGGCCCATTGCATAAAACTCCAACCGGATTTTTTTCCGGTTTAAATCACAAAATTCCGGTTGGAAGCTCCCAACCAGAGTTTTTATGCAACGGATTTTACATTCTTAGATTAGCAACCTTAAAAAATTCTGGTTGGGCAAATCCCAACAAGAATTTTCTAAGGTTGCTAAAAAAGTTTTATGCAACGGGACCCAGATCTTTCCCCCCCCCCCTTTTTTTTTACACCATACATCTGTGTGGGTTTGGATGAAATTACAGTATGCTCTGTAAAGGGTTGGCTATAGCACATCACTCCTCCAGCTCAATTGAGTCTCACTGGCCCATTCATTTACCACTCTGTGCATGTGGCATTTGCACAAATCATGTAAATTTGGTGTATCAATGTTTGAGCTGAATGCGTGAATCTGACACATAAAAGGTTAATTCAGGCAGGGAAGCCCATGCCATGATAGATGAGTCATGATGTCCTGAGTGAATGTTGTCTCATGAATTGGTGTGGCTTCTTCTGTATCGCTGGCAATTGCCTCAGGAATACAGAGAAGAGAGTGATCCTTTGTGAAAGAAATCTTCAGGTAAATGCAACAAATCAGCTCCCAGTGTCGATAGTAACCTTGGTGATGCTTTGACTGAGTATCACACTATTGCTGGGGTTACAGTAGTTTATCATTTCACCTGGGCTGAGCTAAAAAGGGATGTAGCATTGCTTTAGGGAAGGGACTACTGAAAGCAGGAATTCCTTTCCAATGTGGGAAAAAATGACATACTTGTACATGTACATTATATGCATGGATGTTGGCATCAGGCAGTTTATGGAACTATGGGCCAAAAAAATATTGGAGTGGTAGCCTGCATATCCTAGCAATCCTCTCTTGCCAAGAATCATTGCAAAGCAGAGAATGGAAATCTATCATCTGCCAAGTGCCTATTTTGTACGTTTAGTACTGGTTACTCTTTTATAAAGACAACATCACCTTCAGAAATCTTTGACAATATTGACATGAAAAGTGATGTTGATATTTTGAGATTGATTCCATTATGAAAGAATTAGGAATGCAGATAGTGACTGTGTATGCAGCTATTGACTAGAAATGATTCTGAATTGCAGTGAAATATACAGTGGATGTACACCTAATGTACTAGCACTTACTACATTCACTTGAAGCAAGAGATTGCACATCTTAACAGGACCACTTGTGAGCTTGCAGTAAATTGAAGGAAATTATCAGTGCCCAATATATCAATAATATACACTTTGCATAATTTTACAGAATGGTATGTGAGTTCACTGCATGCATGTATGTGTACTGAGTTCACTGTATGCATGTATGTGTACTGGAAGTCTCTGCTCATATACATTTGTAATGCTTGTTGCATATAAAGAGTACTGGTTTGTCATCGCAGATATGCACTACTTTTACTCCATACAAGTGGAAGTCTCTTCTTGGGCTACATCTACATTCCACTTTTCAGGCAATTCTTCAGCCCGTCATCCCAAGGCAGGTGCGTGGATCTTGTCAACTGTTAGGAAAGGGTGAATAAATTGAACTTGAACAGATGCAGGAAATGATACCTCTGCCTGCTGATGAGGAGATGATATCTTCCTCTGCCATGCAACATACATGGAATGTCACTGGTCAATTCCCACTCTCACTCAGCCTTGACACTAGACCTCATCTGTCTAGCAAACTGTCAGGATTTAGTTTTCTCTCCCGCCCCCCTTTCCTACACACACACACCGGCTCACAGTATGTACACATGCAGATGTTGAGAATAGAGGACAATATGAAATGCAGTTCCCCATATCATCTTCAATATTTTCACCCAACTCTTGCATTTCTGCCACTTTGCTAATTTTTGTTATTGATGCTCACGAACAGTATTCCTTGAAAAACACAATACGTCCAAAATTTGTTTATAAAAGGATTTCAGTTTTAATCCAGTAACAGACTTTGTGAACCAGAAACACATAAGCAGAACTGTAAAACCCTGACTAAAGAAAACTTAGCAGGTTATACTTTAGAAAGGTTTTTTTTTTCCTTCTTTGTGTATCGTATGGGTATGCATATACGTGAAGACACATAGCATGTATCATAGGCAATGTGACGGTAATATAAAAGCACTCTTTATTGCTCACACTGCTACAGCAAAATAGCCAAATATTACACTTCCTCAAATTTGATTTACTGCTTTGACTTTCATCTTGGAAGATACTGTACAAACATGATATGTCCTGAATATACACTTGACTTAGCAATTGAAGTTTTTCTTCTTTCAAAGAGACTGCGAGAAGAAGTGACAGTGCATGTACAACAGCCATTCATTACTGAAAGAGATTCTGCAGCAAGTGACCACAAAAGATAGGCCTACTGTGAAATATATCAACATCATACTATAACACACAAAATACTGAAATCAAATTAGTCATGATATTCCTGATCTTTACCCCCCCCCCCCCCCCAACCATCTTCACAGAGATTATGCTCTTTAATATAGCTGTAATAGACAATACTTTTCTTTGAAGTCTCTGGGTATACGTGTATTCCTTTTTCAATGTTATACTACCCAAGGTGATATGAGAAAATACTTAATGAAGACCTATTACAACACCCATCTAAAAATATGGGATTTCATATCAGGCGCTGGCCAGTGATTTTGCCTGTAATGATCCAGCACTTCCATGTTATGTTCTTTAGACAGCCTATCTCTTTCGGCATCATCTCTGTCATTGTGTAGCACTGTTACCCAAGGCCTTTCCCAGGAGCTTGTCACGTTGCATTAGCAAAGAAAACATGATTTAGGATCACCCCTGTGTACGATATGGCCAAGGAAAATCAGACTGAATGCTCACTAGTTGGCTACAGTTTGCATGTGTGCCTTTTCATGTTATACGCACAAACCATGCATGAACATTCCACGATAGATAAGGAGTAAGAGCAGTGAGGCATCGTTCCAAGATAAAAGGTTGTACAAGGCAGAGTTGATACTGTCCTACTGTTTTGTTTATGTATCAGCTTGCACGCAGGGTGCCTGCCTATTCTTTCCTAGAAGCTCTTACAGCTCTGCTTGGCATCATGGAAATCTGACTGCATACCACGTACAGTACTGGATAATGCATGATAGTAATATGAACAAAATTATTTGCCCATAGAGTTTGGCTGTTCCAAGAGATCACTGCTTCTCTGTTTGAAGGTTCAAAGTTTCAGGGCCCATTAGGAAAAGAAGATGGCCAAGAGACTCTGTGCAGCATTATTCCATTAAAAGCTGGTCAGCTGCCTTTCTGTTGTACCATGGTTCTGTGCTGTGCATCTGTGAAAGCCATCCAATTATCATAATGCTGTCTCAGGCTGGAGACTAGGCTCCAGTCCAGCATACCACATGCCTGCATCAGTGGGATGTTCCCTAACCTTTGTAATGAGCGTCTGCATACTGAGCATTCCACTGCCTTGCAGTAGTCCCTCCTCTTCTCTCCCTCTTTCTCTTTTTCCCTATCTATCTATCTATCTACCGATCTATCTTTCTCTTCCTTCATGCCTGAACACTTGCAATGACTCTACCTCTGTTAGTTGTTTCCACTTTCCAGTGCATACTCTTGTGCAGATAGCAGATGGATATAATTCAAGCCACGACAATATGTGCAGCCATTTCTAGCTATTTGTCCCTACTCCCTACAAGTACAGGGCTTGAACTGCCAATACGAAGCAATGCAGCAACTTGAAGTATTCAAAAGTTTTGACATTTAATTAGGTGATCCGAGTATCCTCTCGGATCACCTTCTGTATCTGTACGGATTCTTTGTTCTTCTTCTTTATTTCTGGACAAAAGTTGTGTATCTACGTACTCAAAAAGTACTCAGAGTATCAACTTCAAACTCATACCATATATGTATCATGTCCCAAAGACGACAAATCTAATGTATCATTGTGATTGGTCGATCGTGACGTCACTATGACGTCATTATATGAAAACACATTCTCACTCTTATCTCATTAATGGAATGGAATTTTTCAATGAAATATACGTCACATATAGTTCAACTCAAGCGCATTCTACTCATATAATCAAAATTCATATTTTCTCTTAAAATGTGCGCGTACGCGCGCGTTGAAATATTTGTATGCTCAAATCGAGCTCAAATTTTTTTTGCACACGTTTCAGACCATTTGGAGCATTTTTTGAAAAATTGAAAAAATTGGACGGACGCGTACGCGCGCGCGCATATACGCACGTACAGCTCATATGCAATAGAAATTTCCACTTTTTTTACACAGATCGGATGCCTGAAATGTCAAGGAATATTTCTACCAAGTTTCAAGTCAATCCCACTCAAAATGACGTCATACGGGTCCGTCAAAGTTGAAATTCCGCGCGCGCGTCAATGGCGATATACAGTGCAACAATGCCAAAAAACTGCCAATTTTAAATCCGATTTTACTCGTCAGGATGGACGGTGA
This sequence comes from Diadema setosum, assembly GCF_964275005.1. NCBI lineage: Eukaryota > Metazoa > Echinodermata > Echinoidea > Diadematoida > Diadematidae > Diadema > Diadema setosum. The sequence continues at coordinate 39,271,384 of NC_092689.1, forward strand.
CCCCCCATTTTCTTTACATATTCTGAAAGCTGATGAGTTGTACATGTCATTTCATGGGTTGGCAATGCTGGAAAAATGATTAAAATATATCAAATTTCTTAATAAAGTTAAAAAAGTAAATTTTCAAAATGACGTCATCAAATTTCAAGTTCATTCAAGCAGATCTCACTTATTCTTTAGTTGATTTTCGTCCAAATTTCAATATGTTGTAGCTTATTAAATGGTCTTTCAGATATATAATAACAACAATTTGATTGGATGACGGCATCACCTCGTAAAAAGGGATTAAAAGTAACATTGTTAAATTTGACCAGTTTACGTGTTATCTCTATGGGAGTGCAGTTTTTCTGGAAATGAAAACTGACATGACTATCTTTATCGAGCACTAGCTCACTTATGCTTCGGTGAATTTCTCCCATATTTTAGTATGTTGTAGCTGAGACTTTGGGCTATCGTAAGTGTGCCCTTCGTTTTTTCATACGGAGTCGGCATCATGCCCAAAAACTTGGTTGAAATTAAAGCTTATCTTCCATGTATTTTCATATTCCTTTCTTTCTGCAACTTTCTTTGCAATAACTCAAGAAAAACAAGCTCTATCAGCACAATATTTTGCACATGTTTAGTTTATGTCACGTACATTATTTCATAAAATAACAACTACTTGATCGGGCACCTTCTTGGGTATGTAAATTAGGGTCAAAGGTCAAAAATGTTTCATCCTGTATCTTGGTGAATACATGTCTTATCTTTCCCATATTTTGCATACGTAAAGACCATGTTACAAGAATCATTTCACAAACTAACAACTTTTTGCTCAGACGCCATCTTGTCTGTGCAAAGTAGGGTCAAAGGTCATATGTACTTCTTTCTTTATCTTCATTATGACGTGTTATCTCTATGGGAGGGAATTTTTCTAGATGTGAAAATTGACATGATTGTCTTTATCGACGACTAGCTCAATTACCCTTCGGTGAATTTCTTCCAGATTTTAGTATGTTGTAGCCAATGTAATACTCTTTAAGTTCTGTGAATCAAAGTTTTAATCGGATGATGTCTTCACCACGTGAAAATGGATATAATGTAACCTTGTCAAATTTAACCAGTTTACGTGTTATCTCTATGGGAGGGAATTTTTCTGGAAATGAAAATTGACATGACGGTCTTTATCGAGCACTACCTCACTTACTCTTCTGTAAATTTCTCCCAGATTTTAATATGTTGTAGCTGAGACTTTGGGCTATCATCAGTGATTCTCCATTTTTTCATACGATGCCGAAATCACGTCAAAAAACTTGGTTGACATCAAACTTATCTTCGATGTATTGAGATATTTCTTTCTCTCTGCAACTTTCTTTGCAATAACTCAAGAAAAACAGCCCCTATCATCCCCATATTTGGCACATGTTTAGTTTATGTCACGTACATTATTTCATAAAATAACAACTACTTGATCAGACACCATCTTGGGTATGTAAATTAGGGTCAAAGGTCATAAATGTTTTAACCTGTATCTTGGTGAATACATGTCCTATCTTTCCCATATTTTGCACACGCAAAGGTCATGTTACAAGAATCATTTCACAAAATAACCACTTTTTGCTCAGATGCCATCTTGGCTGTGCAAAGTTGGGTCAATGGTCAAATATACTTCATTCTGTATCTTCGTTATAGTGTATACCGAATTTGGTAACAAAGATGGCAGACCTGACTCTCTTTTCTAAATGAGAATCCAAATATCACACGTCCAATGTCTCTAAACACAGATGAAACCTATATGGTCATGCCTATTGCGATCAGGACTCGAATCATTGATTAAAAAAAATCGGATCACCTAATTTGTCAGTCTTGACAAATTCCGAGTCTAGTCAAATTTCTAACCTACATTTATATATAATAGAAAAAATATGAACTCAGCATTCATCTGAAACATAATGAGTTTTGATTACAGAATCACTGCAATATAAATTTTGCTCTAGAGACATCAAATCTTCATGAAAGGAAAGCGGTCCTAACTGTAATCTGGGCTTTATTACGGATAGATCTATAACAGTTAGGCCTAATACGAATATAATATATTACAAAGTGTTATAACACTGATTTCTTTACATATGATCTTAATGTTCATGTGTTTAAAGGGGGAAGTCCGGACGATTATCAGCCGTTTCCCGAGTAAAGAACAATATTTCATGAACCTATTACCCTTTTCCCGACGAGAAAAGACCATCAGATACATTTACTATGATTTTTTTGAAAAATAAGGTAATTCTTCATGTTCGAAGCCCTTCGTACTATCTGTCCCAGTATGCTTTGCGCGTGACGTCACAGACTCACTTTCCTCAGCGGAGCACCGCGAGCGCAGCCCAGCTACGCATCGATCTCCCATTGCACTGCTGACTGCGGCGCGGTATCTGCATGCCTGCTGAGGTCTGCCTAGTTGGCGCTACCGCAGGAGTCCATACACTGTTTTAGGAGTGCTGTTGCCAAATGCTGTATTCCTTTATTCAAATGGTCTTCGGTATATATCTATATAAAATCCGTCAAAGATTAATGTAAAATAATTGCAATGTTATAACATTTTCATTTTATTGAAATATGTATGTATTGTAATACTGCCGTACTTATTAGTGTCCACCCCATCATTTACAATTCATGGGCTATTGTTGTCATCAGAGTGATCAGGCATACATGTACGTCTGCTGCTGCCAAATGCTATCACAATCCGCGGTCTTTTTTTTTCAACTTCTGAGTGTAAACAATCTGAAATCAGTCTGTCAATTTCAGAATTATTGCCTCTCTTGTTGTGCGAGACTGTTGAGTATGTCTGACAGTGGTAAATTACGACAGTATAACTTGAACCGCGGAAGAAACGCCAGCGCCAGCTTCATCATAGTACCGCCGCCGGTAACTGCAACCAGCAGCCCCATACACATAGCGTAATGGGACTGCGTACTGTAGCATCGCGGATAAATATCAACTTAAAATCGAAATATTTCTTCAATTTGAGGACTTAACAGTAAAGTTAAAGTATTGACAACAGGCTTTGGGCAACGTTTGGTTCTGCCAATAGTCCTTTTCTGTTCAAATTGATGACTTAATGTGACTCGGTCGAGAGGAACCTTGGAGAGCTACACTGAATTATTGATGGCCAGCACAGGCGCACACACAATGAGACATCTCTGTGCGCACACATCTCCGGTTATGCGCTGGCCGTCAATTCAGTGTAGCTCTCCCAGGTTCCTCTCGACCGAGTCACATTAAGTCATTAATTCGAACAGAAAGGGACTATTGGCAGAACCAAGTGCTGCCCGAAGCCTGTTGTCAATACTTCGACTTCACTGGTAAGTCTTCAAATTGAAGAAATTTTTCGATTTTAAGTTGATATTTATCCGTGATACTACCTTATCATGATCCTGAATGCTACAGTGCGCAGCCCCATTACGTTATGCGTATGGGGCTGCTGGTTGCAGTTACGCCGCCGATGGGGAGTATGACGAGGCTGCATCGAGTAGTATTTGTAAGTTTTGACGACAAACTTGTCAATTAAAATATTGGAGAGCCATCTTGCACACCTTTCCCGCTCATTTTCTGGGTTCGGAATGGCAAAAAACTCTTCTTCTGGCCATCGCCCGGTTTATTAGAAAACCCAAACGCTCACACATCAACATTTTCGATCATGCCGTGTGCATCCGCTGCGTGGCTGAAAACACGCGGAACGCTATCGCTTGCTCGGCCCGTGTCGCCGTTGCTCAAGCAGGGCTCCCCCAGCCAGCTGACGCTCCAAACAAAATGCAATGTGATGATAATACGTCACGCCGTCACGTGATCTTTCTCGCCGGCGTGCAGAAATTGAACAGTTACGATTCAAAATTAGTGATGCTAAAAAATCAATTGTGACGAGTTGGGAGGATCTTTTTCAATGAAACTTAGTCATTATGGTCCTTGATTTATGTAGATTATGGTGAAATTTATTCAAAATCGTCCGGACTTCTCCTTTAATATTTTGTTTGATCAATATTTGCATGGGGTGCTTTCTGCAAGAAAATGATTGTCCCCAACAAAGAAAATGACACACATAATGAAAATTTGTTGAAACAAAATAACCACCTCTTAGAGCCCTTTGTGTGAATATCAAACACCTGAGCTTTGATATAGCTCTACGTTTGAATCAACTTTCATACTTTAGAGCAAAGTTTTGAAGGAGAGGCTGAAATTACGATAGAATCAGGCATAGATAAGAAAGCTGTTTTCATGAAACAGTAGTATTGGTCAAAATCACAAACATCAATTACATAAGGTGGTGATGCCGTTGCCTCACTAGGCTCTCACAAATTACTCATTTTCTTTTTACTATTTTATGTAATAACTCCACAATGACAACTTTAAAGGAGGGTAAAGTACTGTATATGTCAAATATTTTGTGAGGTTTCTATTTCTGCAAATTTTGCGAGTCAGGTGCTATTCACTAAATTAAAGACACACGAAAATATTGACTCTGATCCTGATATGAATGTAACGTACAGAAAATGTACGTGTACATTTCTCCATTCAGTACAGGACTCCACGATTGCATATTCAACCACTCGCGAAATCGTCGGGAAGTCCCGATTCGCGAAAATTTAGACTAACTAAATACAGTTTGTATATGGCGTATACAGTGTGTTACAAATTATTCACAACAAATATGATTGCATTCTTTTATAGAAAAAAAAAAATACCTCATCTTATCTGTGTGGTTGCAACCAATACTACTGTGTAATAAAATCATGTGAAACTGTGAAAGCTTCCATTACCTTCTGCACATACATTTGTATCTGTTTAAAACAACACTTTAACATTTTCTTTGAATTTCTTTAAAAGATGTGAAGTGAGATTCTTTATGATCTATTAAATCAATCACAATGAATACTATTATGTCATCCATGTTGTTCTGAGGGGGTATCTGATTTCTTGACTATGTACATTGTACATGTAACAAAATTTTTAATCACCAAGATATTGCTCAACGAAAGCACAATGACTTACAGTGTATACTGACTTATGGGGTTATACAGTCCCATATTCTTGCTTTTCTCAGATTATGTTCATTTCAAGCTTAAAAATACTACAGAGTTGAATCAACTAGTTACAGTTTGTACATGTCTTCCTGGACCATAATAGAGCCTACAGTATGTTGTACAACAATGTCATGCACCCAAAAATATGGTACAGTTAGACTAGAGACAATAATCATGTTTTACTTTAATAGGTAAAGTGTGAATCTGCATTGCATACTATCAAAATCCCAACTCAAAATACTGCAATTCTACAAAACATTCTTTAGCTAAACAATACAATTCATATAATCAGATTGATAAGTTGGCAATCCCAATGGAATTAAAGCATGCCTCGGTTTGGCCAACATAAATAGCTCAATCATTCAAAGATACAAATACTTAATCTGTGAGAAATCCCTAACTCGCTAGCAAATAAAACAACAAAAGTAGTCATGTTTGCCACTTGCATACTGCCACTAAAAAGAACCTAGTACTGTTTATTTAGACAAGTAGTTTCCCCAGAAGGTCAACACACCTTATAGAACCAAAGAAGTTGTGTACATATTTGTACTTGTACATTTGTAGACCATGGTTCTTGGGAGTATCTTTATAAGTTATCAGTGCTGTGCAAAAGTGTGAAGCCATTTACTAACTTCTTTTATGCATATTTATGTCTATAGATGCACTTTATCTAATAACAGGTATTTCTGATGGATTACTTGTACATTGTACTTCATCAATCTAAGCTTTGACATGCCACATACATAATGTATCACACTGATGGACATACATTGTATACTTTGCAGTGGTCATCAAAAATCATGAATACAACAGATGTTTGAAGAACTCTTTGCGATATTCAACAAAGTAAATATGAATTTAAATTTCATTTTTCATGGTCTAGGCTTCAAGCCTTTTAGCATAATACTGTAGAAAACTACAAGAAACTGACTGCCTTTCTATTATGCACACCTGATGGGTGGACAAGCAGACATTGCTGTACAGCTATTCATGATACATACAAAGCTTCAAAACTTGGTTATGGTACTATACTTTCAAAGATACAATATGTACATGTACACTTTATAGAACTGAGAAAGTTATTCTTTTATCAATATCCTTTTCTTTGTGGTAAATTTATTGAAAATTTTACAAACAAGTTTCCTTAAAGCAACTTTTTATGTGATTTTTCCTTCTACGCATGAATGAACATGCGTAGGCCTACATGTACATGTAGTTTCTTAATTGAGAAACCTGAAGTACCAAATGCAAGACTTGAATTAATTGATGGTCAAGGCTGTTGATGCCTCTTTGGTCGCCCGTGATGCCTCCCAGAAAAATTAAATTCTCAAGGCCATAAATTTACCTGCCTTTTTTTTTCTTTTGGTCATCATGCCACTGTGGTCAAACATGCACCCTTTTTCTTTTACAGTAGCTGTCATGCCCCTTTTCTCTTGGTCGTCGTTTCTCTGTCACATTACGCATATCGAAAGGCCAATGACTTTTTTTCAGACGTACATAAACGCAGTATCAATACATGTAGATGTACATACAGTATGTGTGTGTGTGTGTGTGTGTGTGTGTGTGTGCGCGCTATATTGCAATTCTGGCATCTACATGTAAATGCTTTACATTGAGCTCCATGTCATTTTAGAAAAAGAAAAAATGGCCTTGGTGCCCTTTTAACCAGAATTAGCTGCCCTTTAAAAGTGACCTTTATGCCCTTTCGAATGGCCTTGATGCCCCTTGAAATTTTGGGGTATCCAAGGCAATTTTACCCCCAGCTAAAAAGTGCCCTTTTAAATGGCCTTGACCTTCATAAATCTTATTTCGAGCCCTGCAAATTAACTTTGTGCCCACTGAAAATGATGATATGACATTTGTAGTTATGAAGAAATAATCAATCATTTGACATCATCTAAAAATCACAAAATGGCGCCTAGATGACATCACTGAGAAGTTGATACTATGAAAAGATTTTTCATTGAGATGTTGACATGAGACACGATGACTGAAAGTCCTTGACATATTGCGTTCACAAAATCCGTCAGAAAGAAAGAAGAAAAAGACAAAAAGAAAGTTAAAAGACAAGTCCACCTTCATATACATAAGGATTGAGAGAATGCAGCTATATCAGAAGAACACATCAGTAAAGGTTTGAGAAATATCAGACAATCTGTTCAAAAGTTATGGTTTTTTGAAGTTTCTGCACAATCACTGCTGGATGGGAAGACTACTACTGTGTATGATGCCACATGCGTAGAACAATATAAGGAAAATACAAGGAGAATTCCACAAAATTTCATTTTTTGAAAAAACACATTCCCTTGAATCGCTACTGACATATGTTAAGGGTAACATTATTCCCCCTGCCTTCTGAAAGAGTCAAATGCTCTATTATTATAAGAGAAAAGTGAAAATATGTTGAATTTTCTTCATACTTTCCTTATATCATTATACACATGTGACATCACAATATGTAGTAGTCTTCTCATGCAGTGATGGCGGTACTAAAACTTCAAAAATTCATAACTTTTGAATGGATTGTCCAATTTTCCTCAAACTTTCACTGATGTGTTCTACTGATATTACTGCATTCTCTCCATTCTTATGTACAGTGTGAAGGTGGACTTGTCTTTTAAGATTCCTTACAAACACAAAAGGTGATACGCCGTAATAGCGTATCACCCACAATGTAATAATTCAATTTTCCCCCTTACATATGGTTGTTTCAGATATTATTAGTGAACTGAGAGCCTGTAACATTTTATTTTGCACTGTAGTGGGCTTTTGTCCCACAGGCAAGTACATTTCACTGCAGAGGAAAATATAATTTACATGTATCTGCACAAGTGGTGCAAACAGAAGGTCAGTCAAATTTAATGTAGAAATCTTACATTCTCCATTATGCTTTTCCATCTAAGAAGTTACAATGCATTCACTCATGCTAGTCACACTGTATGTCAGCTACAAGTAGTTCATAAAAGTTAATAAATATTTAAACTGTAACAATTTTCAGACATTTCCCCTTTGTACAAAATCATGCTACAATTGTATGTTGCAGATTCTCTCTAGTGCCCACATTTGTATCAACATGAAATATGTAACACTTGAAAGGGTAGCAGGGTGCTACAGTTGTACATATCTTTTCTTTTTTGCCACTTGCCCAGTCGGGCAAGCAGATTTTCAAATTGTTGCAGAACACTTGAACAAACAAGCATTTTACTTTCCTGTAAAGAAAGTCCAAAGATATAAGAAAATGATAAAGAAAATTTCTTGTGCAGTCAAGGGCTTGATAAAACACAACAACTTGAATAAACAGCACATGTGTGGAGTAACAAGCGTGGTTCAATCGAGTGTTGGTGTTGGATTGTACTGGGACGTCTTCACATAAGTGTCAGAAAGTAAAGGTGGCTTAAAAATGTTTTGTTTGCCCAATTCAGGCAAGCATTTTTTCTTATTGTTCCAAAACACTTGCCTGACTTTGATTCTTACTTGCCCCGGGCAATCGGGCAAGTGCTTAAAATGTAGCACCTTGGGGTAGTCAGTAAAAGTATGTAATAAATATTTTTTTCCCTCTAGTCAAAAGGATCTAGTAAGTTCTAATAATTCAAGCTATAGCTAGATAATAAATTGAGAGAGTGAATGTCGTGTGAAAATATACTGAATAAAGCATGACACATCAAACATCTCTGAATGTGATGGCTGCTGGACTTAGTGTAGCTCGTTGAGGAAATGTTGCCCACAAATACAGTAGATCACCAGTGTAGGCCTCTTGAATGTACATGAAGGGTTTAAAGTCAAACACGTAGCCTCCCTTGCGAAATGTAAATTGCTTCTATTCATCAACTTATCTAAATAATGGCAATAAATTTTTATTGACCTTTACGAAGAGCTACTCAGTTATCCCATTAGGTTCACATCATAACATCTTACGATCATCAGGACTACTATGTGCACATGACAGACTAACTTAAAAAAAAAAAAAAGCCAGTGCAAGGGGGGGGGAGGGAGGGGGTTAAGGGAGAATAAAAGAGAAGGATGATCCATTTTTGCATGACAAGTGAAGGCAATAGAATAATTGACACAAAATTTGTTTAAAATACCATCAATGCTATCATTTCAGCACTGGGGCTAGGAAGCATGATTAATCAGTTATATGGTCCTACCCTACATGTAGTTATGGTCCCACCTTCTTGACTAAAGTTTCGTTTGCCATACAAACCAACGGGGCATAATATAATCACATCTCCAGAAACATGAAGTAAAATGTTCAGAACCATGTGAATGTGTCACAAAGTTTTTCTTTGATATAAGAATGTCTTGATGAAAAATCATGAAACACATAGAAGTTGGCAGACTTAATGGAAGCAAAGGTGAATACATGCAACTTACTGAGACTGTTTTGGTATCAAACTTTAAATTATCAAAACTACACGTCCAAGTGAAAATAAAGAATGAAGGATAGAGGGAGTAAACTATACCACGTGCTATATGTTGTATGTTTTAGACCTTACAGAATGTTTTAAAACTATACAGGAATACTACTGCCATGCCCATAATGGTGGCAGTGTAACACTGCTGACTCCAAAGTATCCTCAGACACACTGTACCAGGGGATAGAATTATTGTTTACTCTGTTTGATTTTCTCTTTTTTTACATCATGGGTCTACCTTGTAAACACATTTGTTCTTGTGTCCTAAGGATAGAATAATCATCAGTAAATAAATGAAGCATAAATCAGCAGCACTGCTATGAAATGTCAACCACACAAGGACAGTATTACCATTTGATCTAGAGCATACAATGCATTAGTACCCAGTAGTAGTGTAGCATCAAAGTGACGTCATCTGGCTTCTCCAGGTAAGTTTTACGTCCACGGTGTCTTAACAGACAGCTTTAGATGTCCTCCAGAGGCTACCCTGGACGGTCTAGGGTAAAATCTATACTGAGGTCCTCAGGAGGCTACCCGGAGGCAGTCCATTGTGTTGCGTCTTAATAGATACAAGGTAACAACATTCTGTGGGCATTCTTCAGAGGCTAACCCAAGTTTTGCGATCTGCCAAGGTGTGGTTTTAAAATAAGACAGCTTATAAAATTCTAAATTAAACTAAAAATTAAACAAAAAACCAAACAGTGTTATTTCTTTAACGTTAATAAATTTGTGTTAACATTTTGTCTTTATTTGAATTGATGAAATTCTTGCGTTGAGTTTTTATTGCAACTGGTTGACACACTGCCTAACATCGATGGAAATAAGAACTGAATTCATCAGTGTTTTAGTAGTAGCCATAACAAAAGAATTCATGGGCATATATACTTTGGCAGAATTCAAACCTATGAATTTCTGATCAATTTTGTCTTACAAACATAAATGTACATGAATTCCGTGTGCGACTTTTGTCTGTACAGTGTACATGTACATGTATGTGCACTTTAATTACATATTGTATTGTGCATGTTCAATGCTCTCTGCTGTTTAACTATTGGACCCACTGTATTGAAATTGCTAATGGGAGCTTTCGCTTAAGGATGGAAGCAATGCAGGACATAAAAGTAGTGCTCATACATTTAGCCAATCAACTCAAGGAAAAATATAAGTTTAGTTAAATTATACACATTGTAAGCCAAATCTTTAGTACCATGGCTTCAAAATGTATGCCTCAAGCCTAATGGTAAAATACCAAGTACTTGTACATTGTAGGTACGCTGATGTGCTGCGACACTGTGTGTATCAATCTTTGTAAATAGCAGGCTTATAACTTCAGTAAGTTACAAACTATTTAAGGCCTTGTTTACTACAATTGTATTCAATAAGGGATGTGCCAGAATCTATAGGGAAAATTGTGACCTACTGTACATTGTACAATCATGCAGTCTGCTTGGGCTGGTTTCGCCCAAGCAGGCCTGACTGACTCCATTGCCATGGTAACCAAGTTCTCTTCTCATACACAGAACAGGCTTTTGAATTTCTTATATGTACACACCTGCAAACATGATTGAGCATGAAAGTGTGCAAGTTGTGCAGCATTAAATACACAATCAGCAGTGGTTGGTTACTGATTGTACATGGCTGGTCTGTTTACATTAATAGCTTGCAATGACCTTCAGTGATAACTTTGGGGTTGGCAAAAATGCAGCTTCTCAAAGCCAGTTGTGTTCATACTACAACCAAGTCACTTCGAGGCTGCTATAGGAATCTCTAAAACCACCTCCTGTGCACTGCACATTGTTTCAGAATCCGACCTAATCGGATCTGAATTCTGTCTGTTTATACTGATCTGAAAGCCTGCAAGAGGCTGCTACAGGAGGCTTCAGAACCCCCTTTTCGCTCAGTATAAACAGGGTATACGTTGGGGTCTTCTTTACTTTGTATCCTTTTCTGTTTCTCTTTTGTATACATGTACAATGTATATAGTGAACATGTAGACATGTGTGCATGTGTGTGTGGGTGTGCCTGTACGTGTCCACATGATGTGCAAATCCACATGATAAAACTTTGTTACTTTGTATGGTAATACCAGCAGTTTGAAGAACTATCTTTGGTATAATTGAACGAATATCATAAAAACTAAATAAAAAATGTGTCTTCCACCTGTGTGCCTGAATGTGTGTGTTTTGGTGTTTATAAATACATGTACAAAATTGTATGTCCTGTGAGAATATTGACAGTGAACGATTTTTTGCTGTGAATAATACTGGTGAATCGACCTAGGAATCAATTATTTACCTAATAGCTTTCAGCACATATTCTAAAGAAGAAAAAAATCACAAGACGTTCTTAACCCGTTGAGGACGGATTGATTTTGCTACAACACACATTTCCCATAGACACCTGCCCGAGTATACTCGGGACTCGTCCTCAACGGGTGAATACAAAGTTATGAAATGCTAAAAAATAAAAAAGAAAGCAAATGAATGTCTTTCTCAAAATTCATTTCAAGTTTCGACTTCAAAATATCTTCAAAGAAATATATGAGGCTTGATAGAGAAGTACAGTAAAAACAGGCAAAAAGAGAAGATCAGTCAATATATATAGACTAAAAAATTTGAAAAAATAAAAATAAATAAAGACGATTAATCTTTAGATTGTGTATGCTAATCAAATGTCAATGACGTACATAGGGTAAGGGCACCAGTATTCGGTCAGGCACCAGTATTCGGTCACTTATCACTAGTCACTAGCCAGTAAGTTCAACTGTCACAACACACACAAATCACACTAATTCACACACTTGCACACTCATTCACAACAGGAAACTCTCTTAGCCCCCTCCAAAAGTCCATCCAAAATCCTAAATTTTACTGTCAAAAGTGCAGAATCGGCACTACTTTCCAAAAGCGCGCGCGGATAAGGCCCAGTTTTAAGAGTACGGGTCGCCGAAAAAGCGCTAAAAATTGAGAAATGCGCTGTTCTCTTGCAAGATTTTTCGCTTATCGCAAGCTTGGAGTGTAATGGTATCCTCAAAAACGCAAAAGAAAAACAAAATGTCCGTACGTGCCGATACAGTGTCCCAATGTATAAGGGTTGAATGCAAGTGCCGAGGCCCCAGTATTCGGTCACCAACGGTCGCCGCAACGTCCCCGATGCAATTTTGCGCCAACAAGGTAGCGCGCGCGCGCGTTTTTCAGCTGCCTTGAACACGCATTGACTTTGAACGCGCACATCGCGTGACCGAATACTGGAGCCGATGACCGTATACTGGGGAATTTTCAAGGTGAAATATTTCGCAATTTTGTGCAATTCTGTGAGATATTTAACAAAATGAAAGTTGAGATTACAGAAATTTGATATATTTTACATACATTGCTGTAGATATGATGTATGTATGTATTATTTTAGTTTGAAAAATATTGCAAAAAAGCTTAAGTGACCGAATACTGGGGATGTTACCCTAGATCTAGACTATCTAACATGGTTAGGCCCTACCTCTATTTTCAAGTAACTGTTTTAGAGCATGAGACCGGCCTACTGAAGAGTGATAAAATGAATAAAGATTAAAATGAGCTTGTAGTATCACATAGTATTACTTTTATTAGAGTCTAATATTGTGTAGTAATCACACAATATAGATAGGGTTAAATGTATACAGTAAAGTCAGAAGGTCAAACCATTGACTTGCGTGTTTTGCTATGTTCTACCAATAACTGCACTGACGTGTCTGTGCTACCTAACGGTGTAACACTACAGCATGTAGCAATCGCAGTGTTTAGAAAGTCAATGATAAGTTTATATCATAGCAATGTCATCTTATATGCAACAGGGGACCTACTTCACAGGACGGCTAAGGGGCTGTAATATGAGCCCAATCAGTTTCGAGTGACGTGAGGGCCACATAAAGGGCAAACAAGTGCATGCACATACCTGATGCAGAGCAGTCAGTCCGTCAATATTAGCATAATTTATGTCCGCTCCCTTCTTCAACAGGGACTCGACCTCGTCGAAATCCTCACTTGCACAGGCAGCAAGAAACACGCATCCTTTAGCAAATTTCACTTTAGCCCTATTAGCATTTCTAACGTTTGGTTCCCTGTCAAATTCCGAGTCTTTCCATCGTTGAAGTTGTTCATGGCGGCGCATAAGCGCCGATTTCGGCTTCCCACCGGCGGAGCTGTCGTCTCCATCCGCCATCTTTGCTAGCCGCTAGCTCACCCTTACCCAGCATGCATTGCGCGATCTCGAGCTCGATCGACGATCGCGGAGCGCGAGCAAGGGCACTGGAGAGAGAGATGATGGGGGAAAAAGTTGTGAGTCTTCTCTCTCAGGCACTGGTCTTCGTACCGATATGAGGGGCAAGGGTTGTCATGGGGAAAGTGTGACGTAATTTTCTGTTTTGGGTGGTTCAGTCCTCCCACTTTACTCCCTCTTCTAGTCAGACCTTATCATCCGAAGATGGGGGGTATCCTCCAATGCGAAATAAGACAGTGTACTCTTACCTGGAAGACGGAGACCACCTCTCTGCTCATTACTCATGCATGTGCATCATTTTTTGACGCTTGTTGCGAACTATTATACTATGCACCCTCCCGGAGAGAAGGATACACAAGGGAATAATCCATTTTTTCCTGCTGAAATTACTTAAACCTTTACATGAAGTTTGTGTAAATATTATTGATATGTTGTTAGAGCACATATCGACCTCACTTGCATTGGAATTTGTGTTTGCTGAACTGATTGAGGTTCATTGGAAACGTTGTTTTCCTTTATAAGACCATCTTTGAATCCTGTGGAAATGCTCAGAACTAAGGAAGCTTTGAAAAAAGCAGATGGACAAGTTTTGTGGAAATTTTGAGGGAGGGAGTAAAGTAAGGAGGAAAGCCACTACACGTGCGCCATGGGCCATATTTGGGTGGCTACATGTTCACATGGTCGGGACTGCAATGGGGCTTTGCGTGAACGACTGCCTCTCATTCCATTCCCATATTTAGTGAAGGTATTCCCTGGCCTGACGTCATTCTCCGTGTCGGCAACACGAGAGGGAGGCCTTTCACTTTCTGCACGGTCTCTGCGTCAGACCGATGCGAGCGTCGCGAGCGTGGAGTCCACGAGGGCGCCACCCGATCTGCAACCGACCGTGAACAGCGACGTCAACTGTTGAAGTCAAGACAAGTCAACGGGTGACACCTCATATCAAGAACCTGTCTGATGATAAGTTACCATCCTCCGATGTTTTAATTTATCATCGACAGACAGGGAGAAAGGGAGATTATATGTAAATAGAGAGAGATGGAGAGATGCAGGAAGAGATGCTTTTTCACTCCAGCCATGGTGAAATTAATACTTTGTGTCTGTATGACTCTTGTGCGTATATCAATACCTGTGTGTGTCCTCGTATATGTGTGTGTTCCTGTGTGTGTGTGTGTGTGTGTGTGTGTGCGTGTGTGTGTGTGTGTGTGTGTGTGTGTGTGTGAGTGTTTGATGATGTGTTTGACGATGTTTCGGCGATCGGCTTTGGACTGTCTAATGACGTTGTAACAGTCATGTAGCATAAGAATTAATGTGACACTAATATTGTAACCTAAGGAGGTTGTCAGTGTCTCCCTGTACAAAATGCGACGAGTGATTAATTCATAAACTGCAAGGCGATCACTTGCACCAACAGACATTTCTTATCCGGTGTCAATGGTTCTTCGTCGCCGAATATCAAAACAAAAGATGGCGCTCTCTCCTATATACAAAGCGCATGCATGTACACGCTGACATTCTGTTCTTGGGCGCCAATTTGGGCAGGTGTTGGGGAGAATGGTTTTTGTTGATGTGTACATGATACTCTTTACCCAAAACTGGGTTTGTTAGTTGCCATGTGCACGTACGTCACAGATTCCGTAGTGGTATCATCGCCCTTATTAATAGTAAAATCAATAAAAGTATCATTTTCATACATCCATCAATGTATTGTTACTAGTATTCCATTTGCCCCAACAGACACTCCCTTGAATCCGAGCAATAACGAGAAAGTAACTACAGAGTGTAAATCAAAAATAAGTTAATTATAGAATTTAACTGATCAAGGTAAGCCAGTCTACAAACATTAGAGTCCTTATAATGTGTTATTAGAATAGCCAATACATCCGCTTGCCCACCAATCATTGAGTTCATTACTGTTTTGAACTGCTCTATTCGTGGAGACGGAACAAGTCAATATCTTCGTGAGATAACAATGGTCAATTTTCAAAGGTAAAAATTCAACAATATTGAGGCATGCTAACACGGGGCATCACAATCACGTGACCAAAACTGTTATTTCTAACAACACATACATATTAAGACAACAAAAATGATAACAGACCACAGATTGCACATTTTCATTATGAAATTGTTAATTCCTGCACATCAGAGTATTGCATTCTGTATGTGCTTTCAGTAGTCAAGCAAACAACGTTTTATCATATTTATGAAGGAAAACTTGTGTAGATTTCAAGTGTACATATCTCCTAACAATACATGACATGTTTAGCAAGAGCGCAGAGACGTCGTCTGGTACGAGATCCCACACCTTTCTATGGAAAGTGGCACAGTGGAATGCATGTGAAGAGAATAAAACATGCATTTCTTTACTGAGAAACCAAATTACCCAAAGATGTTCACCGCGTGTTTGCGGTTGAACGAAAACCATGATAATAGAGAGATTCACAATTTAATAGGGCCTACTACAGACTTAAATCAGAGATAAAACGGGCTCAGAATACCAGTGTAGGCAGGAATCTAATGGAAGGAAGCAAACAGCAGCTGTTAACGTATTGGTCACTCCAGATATTTCATGCTTGTTTGTGGATTGATATCCCCGTATTTATAGGAAGCATGATTTCTATATACTATAAAATTATACCCTAATGACCCAATTAACGACATTGAACTTCTGCTATACCAATTATTATATTTTCAGTTGTAATATCTACCATACTACGATAGAGACTAAAATCTGGCAGTTAACACATTGAAATATGGTTAGATACGTTTTGTTTTTTGTTTGTTTGTTTGTTTGTTTTTTAATGCATGCACCAAAGCTTTCAAAAGTGCAAACACATTCATGTTGGAATTTACATAATTATTATAGAAACTTTCATTGGTATGGAACAACAGTCCATCACACTCTCTGGGAACAGCCATTAGGGAATAATTTGGAAACACAATACATGTATCATGATACTGACGCTGCATTGTCATCATGTTTTCTTGATTCGAGTCATACAACTCTCCACCAATATATAGGCCTATAGCTGCTAACTCTCGTGATACGATGAGACAACCAAACTTTTACGACTGAATTTTCTGGTCTGTCTGTGTGACACAAAACAACGTCGCGGTTTTTGCTAACATGACTCCAGCTTAATCGCAGCAAATGAAGTAACTAACATTGATTCTGGGGGGTTTTTATCACGACACTGGAATCTTTAATCGGAACGCGTAATAATAATGACGATGATAACAATAATGATATTGATAATCACAAAAACAATCAGTGATTTTTCTGGCTTCTCAGGTCAATCTAAGAGTATCCACGAACATATACGTTTTCATACAAGGCTTTGTCAACATGGTCAAGGTATCGCACTGGCCGAAAGAATTAATGCAATGCGGACTTTTGGTGTTTACAGGATGTTCACAGGGTCGAGCATTAGTATATAAGCCCATACACTAATTCCACACTTTTACTTGTCCGTAATTAGCGCAGTGCAAGTCACTGCAACATTAAACAGTACAATTCATGTCAGGAAGTGCCCTTATCATTTTATTGACGCATAACAAACATTGCAAGCCGATACATAACATATTAATTTAGTTGGGCAATTCCGCGGTTAGTAACGTTACATTTGAACAAATTTAGATATTTGTTTTTACCACTAAATTACCATTTATTCACTTCAAGTCAAAATTATGTCAAAAACATGTTCATCCTTCCCAGGTATATGATACAGAAAAGAATGAACACAATCCAAGAAATATCAGAATTGCTATAGCAACTTTAAAGGGCTGGTTAGTAACGTTACGAAAAAAGGACATGACAAAAAAATCAATGTCTTGTAACAAAAAGTGTGCAAAAATTCAAGTTACTTCAAACAAAGTGTTGCATTAATTTCAATTATTGCATCATGACAAATGTTCATGGAAATTTTTTTAGCAGTTCGACGAATAATTTTTTAGCTAGACCCCCAAAAGCATGGTTAGTAACGTTACAGTTAGTAACGTTACATTTGTCCGGAGTAATTCTGCAGGTCATTTCACCCTTTTGTAATTGACAAAATGTCACATGACTTCTGGAGTACTTAAATGTATTCATCTTTTACCCTTTAGCAAAACTTTGAGGAAAAAATTTCAAAGGAACCCACTGTAATTTGCATTTAAGTGAATTTCAGCGTCCCCAGTCCCACATGTACATTTTAAATGATGGTTTTAGATCTCACAAAATCAATGAATACCAAAAATAAAATCTACTGATTTTGAAAGACCCTAATGATTGGTGAACATCCATGGCATTAGTTGATACCTAGATTAAAGGGTAAGATAAAGAGGCACATTTCTTTTATCCATGTCATGTCCACCTAACTGCGGAATTGCCCTTTTGCATAAAAAGATCACATCCTCTAAGGAAATAAAGACCAAAGATTCAATTTTTGTTATATTTGCCTACACTCTAAGAAAAAAAGGTTCTCAAATGGTTCTCGTCGGCTCCAAAATGGTTCTTGTCAGATGGTTCTCGCAAAATGGTTCCGATGAGCACCTATAAATGGTTCCCAATCGAAATGGTTCCGTTCGTCACCATTTGCTAGTATGCGACCCAGACCCCGAGTGTTATTTGCGGTACTCTTGCAGGTCAAACAATATCTTTAGGTCCACTTTCATTTTTCCCCTTGCTGTCTATTCGAATGCCAGATATAAGTTTAAACCATAACTGTGGTATTGGTACAAACATATTGTATGTGTTTCTACTGCTGTGATAATAAAAAGGTACATATTGTTTTTTATCGTAGACTAATGACTTCTCTTGGCTGCGTGCCAACTGACAGCTGCCACGATCCAATTTTAGCGCTCGATCAGATATGCGTACGCGTAAACGTACACATACTAGTACTGCACTGTAGGACTATGTAACCGCCGCGGCACGCGCCGCGGCTATATTTAGCCCTGTGCATGCTGCCTGCCTGCGCCTTGCCTATGCAAACCTATCACCACCACAGAACAGCGGCAGGAGAGTGCCAATGCAATATGCATGCATATAGCTGATAAGCAGCAGCAGACGGCTATAGTACATACGTAGACACTTACACGTATAGGTCTATGCATCACCAGTATCACACCCATCAAACGAACGGCACCCGGTAACGTTAGACATTAATTTTGTCTGAAGTGGACTGGAAACGTGTCACTGTCAATTTCATTTTCGCCATGGCAGTCATCATAATTTAGCAGAATAGGTAAGATTTTTAGTTTTAATGTGGTTTTATCTCATTTTTAGATGACAGTCGTTGGTACAAAATCAAGTTAGATTCATCACTCAGTTTTCGTTTTCAGTCAGTGATTAGCCTTTAACGGTTAGCTAGATCCTAACGTTAATGTTAGATCTAATTTGATCGAAGCTGCTATCTTGTGTAATGTTTTCCAGGTACAGTAGATCCAGATCTAACAATAACATGTTAGGCCTAACACTTTACAATTAGAAATTTAGCATAGCAATGGCCCATGGGCTAGCCCGAACAGACGCCGTGCGGGGCCGGAGCATGGCTGTCACGTTTTTACAGCGACTGGGCCGGGCTAAGTTACTTAGCTAGGTAGGCCTGCATGTAACGTTTATGCCTGTTAAAATAGAGTCTGCTAACTCCGAAACACAGCCCGAACGCCGAACGCAAAGATAACTGTGTACAAGGAGCGCCCCGGGGTAAGGTCTATAGACGTCTAATACCGGTCGGTAACCGTTCTACATGCAATAACTTTTGTTCGATAAGTTATAACTGTCATTGTTAACGTTAGAGCCAATAGAGGTCTGTCTACAGCCCAGAGTAGGCCTAACTGTTGGGTCAAAATCTCTTCAGTATGTTTTCAGGCTTGTTCTAAGTAAGGAGTCACGTCATATAATGCCGTGTTCTGTTTATCGAATTATAGCATGACTTTGTTTTATTAATGCGGTGTAGGTCTATTGTTTCTTTCAATTCATATGTCAAGGACGTGGACACACCAACATGCACAGAAACCAGGGAACAAGAAACTCCGGCCGGGACGATGAAGCAGAACGTACGTGTTTGGGTCGCTGGTGCGGTTAGGGAAAAAGGTAGACTCTACATTGATCAGAGAGACAGCCTGTGACAGACCGTTGACAACATCGGCCAGAACCATAGGCTTAACACTAGCCAAGTATGAGCTGGGCGGCCACAAGAATTCATCGATCAGAATAAGAGCCCGGGATAGCCCATTTACAACATCAGCCAGAACCCGGGCCAGGGCTAGTCGAGAATGAGCTGTGTGGCTATTACATCGATCAGAATGACAGCCCGTGATAGCCTGTTGACAGCATCAAACAGAACCCTGGTCTAGTCAAGAATGATCTGGGTGACCAAAAGAATACATCGATCAGAACGACAATTTTAGCCCGATAACCCGTTGACAGCATCGACCAGAAACCTACGCTAGCCAAGAATGAGCTGAGTCAAAGAAAAAACACTGATGCTGCCAGAGAAAACCTTTGAGAAATATGTAGATAGGGTAGGTAAGTCCGTTTGCATTGACTTATAGTGTATTTTATAGCTGCTCTTTCAGAATCTGCCGTCAACCAAATATTCATATCATGCGACTTTTTGTTGGTTTGTGTGATGGAGGGTCACATATGTTTTGTTATGATCCCAATACAGTATTTGAAGAGTTTGTTCGCAAAAACCGATAAGTTCATTTTTGAAGATTTTGAAGTACGGTCTCTGTCATAAAGTACAAAATAATACCTTTTAAATGATACATTGGTCACTACATATAAAGGTACATTTTTAAAGTTATGGTCAAAAGAAGCAAAGATTTTTTTTATTATTCTCTTTATTTTTCTTGACCTTTAATCGCAAATATCTCCATTTGGCAACTATGGACTTATCGGTTTTTGCAAACAAACTCTTCATTTGCAACTTACAATGTACCAGTGATAATATTTCACTATAATTTGCATTTAACAGCTTTGAATCAACTGTATGGGGGGGGGGGGGGGGGTAGACGTAATGAGATCAGACCAGATGCCAATGTGAGAAGTGGAGTCATTCATAGTTCTAAACTTTAAAAGCACAAACGGAAAATGTTCTTTATACTTCTCCAGTCATTGTGTGGTCGATTTCTTCACACTTTTAAAGTTTGCACGTAGACTGGTAAAACTTATTGCATTTATACCCACGCAG
Organism: Diadema setosum; assembly: GCF_964275005.1. NCBI lineage: Eukaryota > Metazoa > Echinodermata > Echinoidea > Diadematoida > Diadematidae > Diadema > Diadema setosum. The sequence goes on from NC_092689.1 coordinate 39,292,288, forward strand.
GAATTACGTATTGTGTAGAGAATTGAAGATTATGTAATTTATTTCAAAGCACTGATGCACCTCTTGTCACCAGTTTATATTGCTTTTGCAGACACACAAAATGTACATGTATGTGGTGGTGGTGTATAGAAGACTGTTGGCAAATTTGGTGAACAAAATGACAAATGCTAACAACATATTATTGTCATAGGCAGGTTATAGGACAGCAAATTCAAACCTCAGCTTTAGGCCTGCATCATATATAGTTTAATGAATTTGTTGCTCTGCTTTTAAAAAACGTGTAAATTTTTATTGATTCCAAATGTTACATATTTTCAATCATGGTTGAGGAATTTTGTTCATTCATGCTTGTGAAACTGTGTGGGTGTGGTATCCTAGCTCTTTTCCCCTTGGGATTCTTATTATCCTTCACATTATAAACAATGTGTTCTTTTCTTCTTTTTGGGTGTGTGTGTGTGTTTGTGTGTTTTCGTAGGACATGCTGTAAATTGTCAGAAGTCATGATTAACCTGAATTGATACTCTTCGTGTATTTGCAGTTGTATAGATGTGTCTATGGTGCTTTCAAATTGCAGAACAACAACAAAAAAGGTCACTCGTATATAAACAAAGATAAGTTAATTCAAGTACTCGACGTTATGAATGTAAAGTGAAGAAGTGTAAAGCTTATCCTAGTGTATCCCAAGTATCATACCAGCAATATAATGTATGTTTTCTGTGACAATACCAAAGGTCCTGTTTAATGGAATTGTTTTCCTGCCCTTTATAGTTGCTTTTAGGACAAGTATGCTTTAAAAGAAAAAAAAAAGCCAACACCGAACAAACTAGCAAACATGTGGAAAAAGTTCCTCATACTACTTAAGTAATGTACTTGACTTCTGCCTATCTTAAGACTGACACAATTACTGTGTCTCATTCATGCAGGAATTATTTCACAGAGAATTAGAAATTTTGTTATGTATTTCAAAAGCCTGATTCACCTCTTGCTATTTCATATCATCTGTACAGAGATGTGTGATGGTGTTTCAAGAACTGCTCGGTACACAAATGACAAATATTGTGGAAAAAGAATTAGTGAACAAATGAAAATATTTTGTTAAGAATATTTGACAAATTATAACATGACAAATACAAACCTCACCTTTAGATTGTAAAAGTTATGGTAAATAAATACATTTCTGCGAATTCGTGAAAGAGCAAATTTCTATGGTTTTCAATTATTGAGTAATGTTTCATGAAAAAAATATTGGTGAATGTCATGTACATGTATTCATGCTTGTGAAACTGTGTGTGCATGGGTGTGTTATCCTTGCTCTTTTTTTTCCAGTGTCAATGATAATGTATGACATGCTAATGTATCGCTAATATACATGTTTTGAACGTATGTTTGACTGATGAGATGAAATTCAGATGAATTCATTTCATTTCAAATGAGTTTGTGATGCACATTTTCAATGCAGATAGGTAATGTACCTTTAAGAATGGTGCCAGTGAAGCATCTTACCAGCACTGCATGTGAAACACACCAAAAATACACAGACATCAATTCATATACTACATTCTAAGAAAAAAGAAAAAGGTTCTTTTGAGCACCATTAAATGGTTCTCAGCACTGTCACAATAGCGACACCTTTTTTGGAGCCTGTGAGAACCTTTTTTAAATGGTGCCTGTCAGCACCATTTAACATTGGTGCCCATTAGAACCTTTTCCAATGAAATGGTTCCCATGAGCACCTTTTGAAAAGAGTCAAAAAGGTGCCCATCTTTAGTCAAAAAGGTGCCCATGGGCACCTTTTAAATGGTACTTACGAGCACCATTTCATCGGGAAAAAGGTTCTAATGGGCACCTTTTGCAAAAGGTGCCGACAAGCACCATTTCAAAAAGGTTCTCACGAGCACCTAAAAGGGTGTCGCTATTGTGACAGTGCTGAGAACCATTTAATGGTGCTCAAAAGAACCTTTTTTTCTAAGAGTGTATATACATGATGTCGCATAATGTTCCACGCGTTGATCAGGTTTTAACCCGTAAAAATTCGAAATCTGCTCGTAAGTTGGTCTGTGGATGTTTGTTTCTGTCGTGACCATGTTGCTTCCGGATACGACTGACGAGTGCTTGTCTCCAAAGTTGTCTGACCTGCGCACTCAGACCAAAGCAGACGAAGATGAGAATACCTTGCAGAGAGTTCAGGAAGATGAAGACGTACCAGAGACCGCTCACACGGGAGAACGATGCGACGTACCCAAACACCCACGCGAATCCCATCACGGAAGATATCTGCCATAAAGTTAAAAAGTCTGAGGTGTGTCAACATATGTTTTGAACTTGTCAAATCTTACATGCCATTCACTTTTCTTCGTCGAACAAACGATGGACTGCATTAATACTGTTCGTTCGAATGTCATAAAGTTTTTTCCCCCAGAAATTGGACAGAAAAGCAATTTTGATCAGTAGTGAAAATTTTCAAGGTTGATTTTGATACGAGTCCAGCTGACAATTCATAACCTATTGTCAAATGATCGTGATACCCTACTGATTGTATTTATTATTTTGAACATGCGTATATAATGACGGTCATGGCTAGTCGATTTGATGTTTATTTTCAAGGAAGTATTATGTTTGTAATGTTTTATCCAATGCAGTTGTTGAACGTATAATTTTTGAGATAGCAACTCTTCTACTGGACAGGGATTTGATATACCAAGGTCACTATCGTATAGAATAATCTACGCTATAGCACAATACAAGAATGAGGGATGAACATCATTTTATACTACTTTGTTATTTTTCGGCTCAATTGCTCGAATCTTGGCGAGTGTCCGTAACGCTCTTCAATATTTCTTTCTGGAGAAAGGGGTACTTTAACAGTGTTCCGTAACAGTTTCACATCATGAGTAACAATAATGCATTTACTTCTTAGTTCGAGCAAGATTGAAAATGTAATACAACTGTATCCCCTATTCTGCTCGAACCATTGCCATTTAGTTGGGAATTCACTACTTGCACGTTCATAAATCTTACCTTAAGATTTATGAGCATTTCTGGAAACACATCTTTCAGGGTAAGTTTCTGTGCTGTCGTGTCTCTTCTAGTGGCAAATCTTGCAGCTTTTCTGCTCTTGTGAACCCCTGAGGCCGTCATACCAAAAAAGACAAGGTTGAGAATGAAACACACGAGAGAAGGTACTCCGAACACAATGAGACTCAGTCGTCCATCGTTGATCCAACAAACTGAACGACCTAACCCATACCTCAAGGGTAACGCAGTACAGTCACTGAAGTGAATTGCCACACACGTCAAGACGATCAAAAAGGGACCACCGAAACCAAGTGAAGAGTAACGCAAAAATGTGTGCCATTTCTGTTTCCTATCTCTTCGAAGATTCGTTGGCAACGCAAAAGTGCGTACGAGGTTCCATGCCAGGACAGTCATCCAGAAAAACGCTACTAGCCAGGAGTAGTGGGCAATGATAGCTACAGACACACAGAGCCAGTAAATTTCTTTCACAGAAGAATTGACATAAAGCATCAGGATGTGCACAACTATCAAGGCAATCACTACTGTCATAACTGACAGGCCGGGAAGATTCCTTAAAGAAGGAAATATGCAGTATGTAGAAAATGTCAGGACGAGAGCTAGCAGAGACAGCGTGAAGGCGTAGTAACTGGTCACCTCCTGGGCAGGAGTCATCATAAAGAATTCAGGAATCTCACACATCTCCATCTCCCCGTTCGATCTCAGCATGTATTCACCAGGCTTCAAGATGATGCTCCTGTACTCAACGAGAAGTTCTCCATCATGATAGAACGTCGAATAAGAAGTATTCGGGACTCTAACAGTATGGCAGTTAATGAAATACAGTCCGTCACTTTCATCGACACATAGGGTGGAAGTTTCGGTAGTGTCGTTTGTCAGGTTTTGCCAAGGCGGAGCTAGAGTGATTGTCTTTGTTGCTGAAAGCAGAGGCCAGAGAGATCGATTTGCATATATCATCGTTTCATTATTGACAATAGTTACGTCCACTTTGCTGAGATCGTCATAGGACATGATCGTACCTGGACATAGGTCTGTCGTCATGTTGGGATTGACGTTGCAGGTCTGCATGACAGTTGCAGACAGAATACTGCAATTGTTGCTTCGATTATATAACATTCTCTCCAGCGCCCTCCTCAAAGTGCTAGAGTCAGTCAGTTTGTCGTCCCAGACTGTGTACCCGCGAATGGACTTGAGATACGGGTGTTGTAAGACGAACTCATATGACCAGTTCCCCGAAACAGCAGTCAGTATTGCACGAGGATCTCCCTCGTCGAGCGACAGTAGAGTGCGAGTGAAACATGATGCGGGGGATTCCCCCGTCCAAAGGACGTCTGCAGACCACTCTACTGTCATGGTATTCATCTTGCTGTAGCAGCTGAGGTGATGCCTATCAAAACTGGACACGTAATTTGGCACACAGCCTGCAGATTCGTAGTGGTAATCTGGTACGTCACAGCTTACGATGTACAGATAGTCTGGTGGTAACGGTTCTCGAAAAATATCGGGAAACAAACCTGGGATATATGGCGAAATAACATTATCTGGTAAAACCCATTTGGCGCATCTGGCATCACTATTAGAATTCAGTATGCCATTGCATATCGCGCAATATTCGTTTCTGTAAGACATCGCACCGAAGGTGACAATGCCTACGTAGGCACTGCAGGCATTGATCACGGTTTCATCGGGAAATCCATATGGACATTCAGAAATTACGTGCTGACACTTTCGGGATAACAATTCATCTCCCGGCGAGAAGAGAATGGAAAGATTCTGTACAGTAGTAGAATAATTCCAAGCTACTAAATCCTTGTGAGAGGCCCCGTGACACATTCCGCAGAAAATGTTTTTAAAATGAATGTTGAATGCGGTGTCTACATATGGCAAGATTAAATCGATTGGACTTCCAGTGTTGTAACCATTCTCACATTTCTCCTTCACCTTTCTATCCAGCCATTCCTCCGGACATCTGGCGACAAAATAGAATGTGGATGAATTTGCAACAACATCCCTCACATACACAGTCACATTGAGAGTCACGCACTTAAAGAATGATTTGTAGGCAGTCACAGAGGAGGGCTCTTCGTTGGATTCATTTCGGCATAGAATCGGCCAAAAGTGGTGCGCGTAAGGAAAGACGAACGACGAATCGCGATTATATACGCATTTCGTCACATAGTCATAGCAACAGTCACCGTATATTTCGCAGACAGGGTCACATCGACAGGTACGTCGAACAGGATCATTTCTGTCGTAGTATCTGGAGCTTTGGCAGAGGTCCTCTTTGGAGACGGTGATGTCATCATCTTCCAGGAGATTGGATTCTACAATGGGGAAAAAAGAATGGGACACCCGTAACCGCTCGTGCGTCGATTGTCATACGGTAACCTAATATGAGTATGCCTGCGAGAGAAATATGGTTTGAGATAAAGGTAGACAAAATAGGCCTAGATAAATTGAAGAGTTGCACAAAATAAATTCTTATACATCGTCCATCAAAACAGCACCTAAAGCTATGGTAAAACATAAACTTATCTGACCTGAGCAGATAACGCCAGCGACAAATACAGTGTAACTTGTCTGTCTATCATCTCTGCTAGTTCGTTTACAGTCGTTGAGGGTTGGTTCGACTCCCAGACATGAGAATGCGCTGTCTGCAACCTGTGTGACATCGTCCAGCTCAATGTGCCCGTGACATCGTCCGTACTTAAATCCCAGTTGCCTGCATGCTACGAGGGCGTTGTTGTATGTCCAACCGAAAGCAGAGAGAAATTTGAAAGTGTCTTCACCAGTTCCAGACTGTTGTCTAACAAGTAGTGCACCTTGCGCGTCCATACCCCAGTGTCGTAGAACGACATAATCGTTATCTGCTTCTAAAGAAACATACAAACAGACAAACGAATGAGAAAATAAACATGTGTGATTTATCAAACCATCCCACACATAGATACAAAGATAGGATTAAACTTTGAAAAAAAGTAAATTCAACTCGAATATACATTTTGACATATACATTTGACCCAATCAGTAATCATGCCTCATTGTTGGAAGTGTAATTCTAATCTAATAAGTCTGAGTTTTTAAAACAAGGTATTCTTCTTTGGAATTCATTGTATGGAAGTAACTAGACGCGGCTACACACATTTACAGCACACCTGTATGCTTTATAGACGTATAAGCATCATGTTGTGCACCTATTCTCAAATTTAATTTGATAATGCCGTGATATTAAATCCGGTGCTGTCTCATGAATAACTAGCTGCAAGATAAATATCATATAGCAAAATATAGGTTTTCCCGGCCAATTTCGCACTTTTTTTCAGTCTAATTCGTAATTGCTGCATTCAATTTAGCACAATTTAGCCTAGACGGCATGTTCGGCATTTCAATTTTATAATCTTTTCATTCAAATTCATTTTGGAGCATTCAAATTACCTTTTACGTCATTTGAATCAGCACTTTTTCAGTTCAAATTCGTAAAACAAGCACCATTTCGCAAATCGTTCATTCAAATTAGCACGATATAGTCACGTGATCACGTATACGCTGCACTCGTTCATTCGAATCCATTCTTGGGCATCCAATTTCGCATTTACTGCAGTCAATTTAGCAGACACGTTTATGCTTTTATTCTGATATCACCTTTGCAACAGTACTTTCAAAATATGTGTATGTGTTTATAATGTTCGATAACATTATTTCATTCACAGATACATTGATCTTAAGTTTTTTTTTTTGTGAATAATTGGGAGAAGGAGGTTTCAATTTACATCGTGATTATTTCTTTCATCTGCATGTTTCATTATTTTCATTTGGTGGGTGCTAGATTGCGTTAATTATCATTAGAAATAAATAAAAGTTCTTGGATCAGCTCTAGCCATCAATTTGTCAAGGTTATTACCCTCAAATGCTTCTATGATTCTTTCCCTGTCTTCTTGAGAGATACGCCTGTATCTAACTCGTGCTGCCATGACTGAACACAAGAAAGTGAAGTGAATCTATGGTACTGGTGCAAGCATGGCATGTATAGTTCTGATAACATGTATAGGTTTTCCCGGCCAATTTCGCACTTTTGTCAGTTCATTTGATAAAAGGTTCATTCAATTTAGCGAAAATCCTCGTCACTGCACATTCTGTCATTCAAAATTGCAAGTTGGTCGTTCAATTTAGCATTTTGATCAATGAAATTTGCACATGTGCCATTCGAATTCGTAAAACGAGCATTCAAATTGGCACGTGCTCTTCAGTCATTCAAATTCGCCAACACTGGTCGAAAGGGGTATTTCAGTCATTCAATTTCGCGTATGGGCAGTCAAATTCCTAACATGTTCATTCAAATTAACGTCATGTTATTTCTCTTTTGAAAAGGTGATAACATTTAAACGCGTATTTCTATGTGACTTTTTGTTTCATCCACGCACTGTTAAGCAGTAAAAGTATCATATTTTTTACCATACATAACTCGGGTTTGTTGTTCTGTAACGCCCTTTTTCTTTCATACATGTCATTTTAGGCCTACATGTACCAATACTACAGATTAACTTCATCTTCTTACAGTCATGACAGCACAAATTAGATACATGTGCAGACGTATTTCTCAAAAAGACAGAAAAAGAATGATAGAAACATTTGATGATCATAACCTTGACTTCCTAGAACTGGCCGACACACTCGGAATAAAGCACTCAACGGCCAGATAAGTTGTGGCCACATGATGTACTAAATATTGGGACTGGAAGAATCACTAAGCACATTGAAGAAAAAAAAAACTGTTGCCAAAATCTCTAAAATGAGTACGAAAATATGAAATGTCATGACGCTTGCAAAACAGTAACTGTGTTGACAAAAAAAAATAAAGAAAGAACCAAAGCATAAACATGCGTGCTAAATTGACTGCAAAAGATGTTAAATTGGATGCCCAAAAATGAATTTGAATGAACGAGTGCGGCATGTCCGTGATCACGTGACTATATCATTCTAAATTGAATGAACGAATAACGAAATGGTGCTAATTTTACGAATTTCAATTGAAAAAGTGTTAATTAGAATGACGCTAAAGGTAATTTGAATGCTCCAAAATGAATTTGAATGAAGAGATCATAAAATTGAACTACCGAACATGTCATTTACGCTAAACTTTGCTAAATTGAATGCAGCAATTAGGAATTGGACTGACACAAGTGCGAAATTGGCCGGGAAAACCTATAGTATACTTTGGATAAAGAATGGGACTAGGCCTACAGAATTTTAGCGCATGGGGATGTCGAGAGTATTTTGGCCCATCTATCCAGTAAATGCATTAGTTGAGGCCTTTTCGACGCTTCCTGCACATTTCTTTTTTCTTTTTTTTTTTTTGCGATGAGATAAATGTGTTACAGTAATAGGATCCGGACAATGATTTCATCTTTTTGTTGGTATTCTACTCCGATGCTTTCTATTAGTTAGGTGATCCGAGTATCCTCTCGGATCACCTTCTGTATCTGTACTGATTCTTTGTTGGTTGTTCTTCTTTATTTCTGGACAAAAGTTGTGTAGAGGTTAGCTCAGAAAGTCCTCTTGCTATCAATTTCAAAATTATACCATACATGTATCATGTCCCAAAGACGACAGATCTAATGTATCATAGTGGTCAGTCGACCATGACGTCACTATGACGTCATCATATGAAAACACCTTCTCCGACAATCATATCTCATTAATGGAATGGATTTTTTCTGTGGAATTTACGTCACATATATTTCAAATTATGCACATTCTACTCATGTTCTCAAAATTCATATTTCCTCTTAAAACGTGCGCGTACGCGCGCGTTGAAATATTTGTATGCTCAAATCGAGCTCAAATTTTTTTTTGCACACGTTTCAGACCATTTGGAGCATTTTTTGCAAAATTGAAAAAATTGGACGGATTCGTACGCGCGCGCACATATACGCACGCGCAGCTCATATGCAATAGAAATTTCCCATTTTTTCAAACGGATCGGATGTCTGAAATGTCAAGGAATATTTCTACCAAGTTTCAAGTCCATCCGACTCAATATGACGTCATACGGGCCCGTCAAAGTTGAAATTCCGCGCGTGCGTCAATGGCGATATACAGTGCAACTATGCGAAAAAACCGCCAATTTTAAATCCGATTTTACTCGTCAGGATGGACGATGACCCCCCATTTTTTACATATTTTGAAAGCTGATGAGTTGTACCTATCATTTCACGGGTTGGCGATACTGAAAAATGATTAAAAGATATCAAATTTCTTAATAAAGTAAAAAAAAAAGTAAATTTTCAAAATGACGTCATCAAATTTCAAGTTCAATCGAGCGTATCTCACTTATCCTTTGCCAATTTTCACCCAGTTTTCATTATGTTGTAGCTCATTAAATGTACTTTCATATTTTTCATTACAAAATTTTGATTGGATGACGTCATCACCTCGTAAAAATGGATTGAAAGTATCTTTGTAAAATTTGACCAGTTTACGTGTTATCTCTATGGGAGAGCAGTTTTTCTTTTTCGAGCACTAGCTCACTTATGCTTCGGTGAATTTTTCCCAGATTTTAATATGTTGTAGCTGAGACTTTGGGCTATCGTTAATGTGCCCTTTGTTTTTCATACGATGTCGGGATCACGTCAAAAAAAACTTACTTGAAATCAAAGTTTATCTTCGATGTATTGAAATATTTCTTTCTTTTGCAACTTTATGTGCAATAACTCAGGAAAAACTTACCCTATCACCACCATATTTTGCACATGTTTAGTTCATGTCACGAACATTATTTCATAAAATAACAACTACTTGATCAGACGCCATCTTGGGTATGTAAATTAGGGTCAAAGGTCATAGACGTTTCATCCTGTATCTTGGTGAATACATGTCCTATCTTTCCCATATTTTGCACACGTAAAGACGATGTTACAAGGATCATTTCACAAAATAACCACTTTTTGCTCAGATGCCATCTTGTCTGTGCAAATTGGGGTCAAATGTCATATGTACTTTTTTCTGTATCTTTGTTATGACGTGTTATCTCTATGGGAGGGAATTTTTTTAAATGTGAAAATTGACACGATTGTCTTTATCGAGCATTAGCTCACTTACCCTTTGGTGAATTTCTCCCAGATTTTAATATGTTGTAGCTGAGACTTTGCGCTATCGTCATGTTTCCTTCGTTTTTTTCATGCAATGTCGGAATCACGTTAAAAATCTTGGTCGATGTATTCAGATATTTCTTTCTTTCTGCAACTTTCTTTGCAATAAACTCAAGAAAAACACGCCCTATCACCCCCATATTTTGCACATGTTTAGTTCATGTCACGTACATTATTTCATCAAATAACAACTACTTGATTGGACAATATCTTGGGTATGTAAATAAGGGTCAAAGGTCAAAAATATTGCATTTTGTATCTTGGTGAATACCTGTCCTATCTTTGCCATATTTTGCACACGTAATATAGACGATGTCGCAAGAATCATTTCACAAAATAACCACTTTTTCCTCAGATGCCATCTTGGGAGTGTAAAGGTGGGTCAAAGGTCATATGTATTCGTTGCTGTATCTTCGTTATTCAGTGTATACAGAATTTGGTACCAAAGATGGCAGATATGACTCCCTTTTCTAAATGAGAATCCAAACATCACACGGCCAATGTCTCTAAACACAGATGAAACTTGTATTGTCATGCCTATTGCGATCAGGACTCGAATCATTGATTAAAAAAAAAATCGGATCACCTTAATTTGTCAGTGAGGACAAATTACAATCTCTAGTTAATCTTTTAGTTTGTCCACCATTCAACAAAACAATGTTTGCGAGTTGGTCATGAAGCGCTGGAAATTTGTTATGCTGATATATCACAATGGGGGAGTGATGGAAATTCTATCATTCCTCTTGAATCAATCGACACTTCAGGGCCCGTCTATTCGTTTCATTCATTTCGTCATGTATGTACAACAGAGAACGGTGTGAACATGCAATGTCAAGGCAAAAACTGATCTACAGTCAAACCTGTCTATAGCGGCCACCCAAGGGAAACAACAAAAATGGCCGCTATAGACAGGTGGCCGTTATAGACAGGTTGGCGGCCATTTTGAATTCCATTACTTCCATTTTATAATAGGCCGAAAATACCGCATGTTATTCTTTAAACAACAACAACAACAACATATAAGTTTGCATGTGCAGCAGTGCTATTATGGGGATTTTCGTTGACAAATTCACTTCATTTTTTTTTTCATTGCCTCCTTCTATTCTTTTGATGTAAAAATAATATTTCGGGCCTGAGAAGTGCTCTGGTTCAGCCCTACCGATTTGTATGAACGGGGCTCACGAGAGCTGAGTTCGATGGAGGATTGATGATGTGTAACAATTACGTAAACTATAGAAACAATACCCAGACAAGTACCATGTTGTCCTTATTCAAAGGGACTTAAACACTAATCAGTCTGCATTTCGGTAACAGTCTGTTGTCATTAGGAGTTGTCTTTGCCTTTGTAGCATCTATTCAGGCTGCATTACTGAAGCCTAGATCTAATCTAGTCAAGTTGGTGGTAAGACGGGTTTTCGTGGCAAAGAGCTGCACTAATATTTTGTCGATCATGTCTGTGTGATTGTGACTGAGCTAGGACTCGGTAGAAATCACGCAATGAACGTAAAAGGCATTGTACTCATTGCCGATTTAATGGATCAACTCAATTTTTGTGGCCGCTATAAGCAGGTTGATATTCACCACGGGAGACAAAATGAGTGGCCGCTGGCCGCGTTAGGCAGGTGGCCGCTATATAAAGGGTCTATAATACAGCAATTGCGTTCGGGGGATTTTTCAGTGGCCGTTATAAGCAGGTGGCCGCTATAGAGAGGTGGCCGCTAAGACAGGTTTGACTGTACATGCATAGTGTCGGTCAAATCTATCTTCTCGTTAACGCAGTGCTTTTATACAATCAAGAAATTAAAATTGCTAGAGTAGATGGATCATATTTATGGGAAACGAATCTAATCACCTCCTAGACATACAATAGGCGAATAATATGAACTGATTGTTCTCAAATATCAATGCAGGGATTGAACGACGAAGTAGTGAAAGCACGTAATTTTCAGAGTCCATCGCAAATGAATAAGATTACCTCCTGAAGCTGTATTGATGATGAGTAGAGAGAAAAAGACTATCCAAGACACTGTCGGAGTTGCTGTCCATTCCCTACAGCATCTTAAGAAGCGTTGCCACATGTTGATTTTCGTAGGTACGCTGGCTGCGGTAGAAGGATATCATTTGAAACAACATAAACGTGTGTCATTATATTATATCGGTTTTCACACCATGAAAGCTGATACCATCTTCAGCTCAGGCACACAACAGCACATAATGAGAAATGACGTACTTCAAAACACGACATCCTGTCTCAACATCTGGTTATACTCTACAAAGGATCTTGATACAGTTGAACGTAAAATACTCATAAATGATGGATAATAAGTAGTAAAGTCTGAGCAACCTCCATAGATAAAGTGCCTAATAAGATGTGGATATACAGGGGCAGATCCAGGAATCCCGTGAAGGGGAGGCGCAACTAATATATCTGGTGCCACTTCCGGGTTTCATGTCATTTTTTTCTTTTTATTTCTTTTGTTTTTAACGATAAATAAAGGGGGAGGGGTTGCGCCCCTTCGGATACTCCAGTCAGTTTTCTATCCACTTATCAATACTCTGACGCAAAGGAGTGGGCATGCTTTCCGGCACTCTGGTGCACTGTTTTTTGTTGGAAGCTGTCGCGAATACGCCTAACCATGATGATTTCCCGTCGTACTAGAAAATATTCAATCTGAATATAGGCACAAAGAGGCTAAAGTTTAGTCTGTTGGAGTCGAAGTAGTGAGTAAAAGATTTCTGAAAAGTCACTCTATACGCTAGTGAATGCGGATTGGCCTTGGAAAGACAGGCAAAACGTCTTACATGTACTCAAAGTCAAATGGAGCAGAGTTGCCAGAAATAAAAAGAAAAACATTACCGTAAATGCTTAATAATCAAGTTTCTTTCTCTTACTTAAACTGATATTTATTCTGAGTTTGTTTGAACACCAAAAGAATACTCTTGCGTATTCTGCCTATAACCTTTTTTTCACTGTGGCTGAGCAAACTGGAAGCACTGTGCTAGCTTGTACGCAAAGTGGCCCCTGTCAACTAATATTACAGCACTAGATTTCGCAATATCATACAGAGTATACTATGAAATATTTTGGTTCAAAGGATGTAATGTATTCTGACTCAATTTTAAAAGGAAACCCAGCAAATATTTTGTGTGATGGATCATTGAAGACTTTGAAGACGTGGCGTATTTACTCCTGTAATTGCAAGAATTACAGTAATGTCTTTGAAAACATAATATAAGTCTCTCATTCTTCTTAATTCAGAATTAATGGAAATTGTACTGTGTTGTTTAATTGTTTATAGCCCATATTTAAATGTCCACACGAGCATGGACTATAGAGTACATGTATTACCTCTATAGTCAGGCCTTCCTTTATAGTTTGAAGATGGACAAAATGTATTTATGTGGTTACTACATATCGAACTGTACTGTTGGTTTTCGGTTCGATTTTCTTCACGTGTCTTCATGAAACATCCAATGCCCTGCATGTGACTCGATCAATAATATCAAAAGTCTGCACTGCTGAAAAACTATTTACATCTGTTTTTATGTGATCAAAATGGTCACAGTTTGTTATTCCGAAGGCTCGTGATTCCGAAGAGGTTAAGGTTTGTTATTCCAAAAGTTCGTTGATCCGAAAAAAAAAGAAAAAGAGAAGAAGTAAGGCTCGTAATTCCGAAGGTTTGTTAGTGCGCACCTTGTTTTCATTTTCAGATTAACGAACCTTGGAAATAACGACCATCGCGCGATTAAAACAGGAACTCCTCGTATGCTAAGAGGATATTGAATTTCTAGGTCAATATCCACCAAATCGAAATATGATCCGCAGAAATATTAAGGACTTTTATATCAATGTGCAGCATATAACAGTGACTACCATCAGAATGTCTTGTTGTGCTCTTTGACGGTAATGGAGGGCTGCGTTTTTAGGTTCCAGCAGAAGAGTATATAACCAAATGGCATACGAAAATAACCAACATCCCACATACGAATGTTGGAAACGCGAGATATTATTCAGATTCAGATTCAAATTTGTCTTTATTGTTCTATGAAAGGACTTAGACATTTTGCTTTCATTGTCTGACATCTGTACAATACTACAAACAATCCTCACATCACACTTGTTTCCATTATGTATATAACAATGAATGTTATAACATGATTATGAATAAATCAGCTGAAAATGTCCCTATGATTAATGTGCTTCCACTATGTGAGATTATTCTCCAATTAATTTCTATTGCCTGTTAGGGGATTCTTTATCATTATGTCTCTCCTTTTGATTCTTAATGTTTAGATATAGTCAATTAAACATTTATGTCACAGACACTGTCAAAACTAAAGACAAACACAAAGAAAAGAAATTACGATATTTTGGTATATCAAGCGGTAGGTAGTCGTCGATCGCAACGTTCAGGGAGGAAAGCCGTTTTCAAAAATCTTTTAAAAGAAAGAAATTTGTTTCAAACGAAAACGTTTTCTGTATTGCTTGTCACAACAATTCACACACAAAAGAAAACCATCATACTTAATACTTTCATGGGAAGGATTATTCACAAAGGTTAAAAAGGATCCAAGATGATCTAGTGACGTAGATCACCGTCTCGCAAAACATTTTGGATGACGTTTAGACGTTGAGAATGAGTACAATACTGATGTGATCTTTGAAAGTAGTAACTCCAGTTCGTGTGGACTCCTATTTGTCAGTATTTTCAGTCTAACTTGAAAATGGTTTAGAGTGTGTCATCTCAAAGTATTTTGGCGATACATCCATGCACTTGTATTTGGAATTATAACTCGAAGAAACAAATTTGATTCTTATTCACATTATACCTTAGTTGGACTTTCTTTTCCTTTGACTAATGAAAAGATTGCTGCGTGTGGGAGGGGGAGAGTTGGGAAAAGTGTATAACACACACATATACGCACACACACGATCGTATCTAAATTTTAGGAAGCATATTCTAGTACACATGTATTCACTAATCACATTAACAAAACAGAAACGCAATGAAGTCTCATTTCTCCAGATGGTAATACAATCAGTGGCGGATCCAGGGGGGCATTTCATGAAGGAACTTGTCGGATAAAATGTCCGACAAGTCAATTATATCCTACAAGTTCAGAGAAATCAGCCAATCAGACTAAAGAATTTCTCAAAACTTGTCGGATATTATTGACTTGTCAGATATTTTATCCGACAAGTTCCTTCATGAAATGCCCCCCAGATGGGGGCGCACCGGACGCGCGTCTCCTCTTTATTTTTTTGTTTAAACAAAAGAAATGAAAAGAAAAAAAATCAAATGAAACCCGGAAGTGGCATCAATTTTTTTTTTTTTTTTGTTGCGCACCCCCCCCCCCCCCCCTTACGGAATTCCTGGATCCGCCCCTGTACAATAAATTCATGTAAACAGGAAAAATCGCTCGTCTTCTGGTATCTGGTATCGTCTGGTATATCGTCTTAGTATCAGAAACATCACAATGTACATATTTTTATCGCAATCAAGTTAGAAAAACACTATCCACTCCTGTCAGGGGGAAATATCGGTCATAAAAATTAATGGATGATGTCACTTTTCAGGCACTGTGGTATTGTGGATAAGACTGTCGACTTTCAATCGGAGTTCATGAGTTCGAAACCCGTCAAGTGCTTACGTCTTTGGAGAAGATGTTTCACGAACGTTACTACAGTAATTGCCCCTTGACCAAGGTATTAGGGCCTATATTGTAATACGTGTTGGGAGAATGTACCCTACAAGCACTGCTTTTTAGCATTCTTCCCCATCTCCAGCATTTCCGTGTATACTTAAAATATTCTGTAAACATATCTTTTATTATATACTGTGATGTAATTTATGAATTCAGTTTCTGTCAAATATCTATTTGCTTCTGTTGCAAATGGAAAAATAAAGGAATGAATAATGAAAAAGGTTTGATAATAGGTACTTGGCAAAGCTGGGGTATTAATATATTATGTATAGTGATAAGGGCTGCGAGTATCAATGGGCCCGTTTTTATCATTTATTGTATCGCGTATATGTACACTTTTATTACAATTTTTACATCCAATTATACAAAATTATTTTGAAAGCAACGTATGTATACAGAAAATGCTACCAACAATGTGTGTATATGATTATGTAATGTACAATAATGATACATATACAGGAACTCAAATCAAATCAACTAATGATGCCAGGGCCCTTCAGAAGAACAACATGCATAATAGACTGAAGAGTATTAAAGAATTTTGTTACTTTTAATATCAATATTCTTACTATATCAATATTCAAACTAATAATGTAATATCACTATTTCTTATGTCAGATATCTTCGCTCAATATCACATTACCCATTTTCTGTGTTCTCAATTGATTGCCTGTCTTGATACATTAGGGCATTGATGGGTTAATGGCTATTGGCCCTTTCGGTTAACACACCTCTAGTCTATGACAAACCATGTACGTGTATATTGATTCATACAAGGAATAATGTGTCCTTGAATGAGAGGCACATCGTAAAGAATCACAATCACCATCACACGCACACACACACACACCACTATCCTACAATACTGCAGACTATAAACAGAAGCATATGTCACCAGTGTTAATACCTTAATCGTCTTCTTAAGACATTTTTTTTTTTCATTATCAACATCACCGTGCCATTGCGAATTTATGATCACTATAATCCTCTCAGGTTGTATAAGGACATGTTGATAATGGCAGAGGGTAGTCAGGTGTCACAAGTGGAAAGCTCACTTCAACTCAATAAAGTGAGAAGCAATGCTTCATTGAGGTATCTTGAAAGGTTCTCTGATATAATTATACAAATGCATGTTGATTTGTGTTGATTTATGATACTCTAAACATCACTTTTGCGGTGAAACGAATATCTAGAAACATTCCATATGATCACCTAATTTGTCAGTCTTGACAAATTCCGGGTCTAGTTTTACTTACATTTTTCTTCAGATTACTTGGATACGCCCATAAAAATCCTTCCAAACCAATATTCCTGCTGTGACCTTATCTGTCAATCATTTTAAGTACTAACATGATTAACAAAAGACATTGGAATGCACCCTCCCAGAGACAGAGCATAACTTGCATGTTCCCTCGCAATGTCTTTTGTTAGTCACATTAATATCACAGAAACATGCAACTTATGCTGAGTCGAGAGGATACATTTCGCGTGAAGTAATCATCTTGCAGTTGATTAGGACACCAGAGGGATTCGACGGAACGATACGCCAGTTGGATGGGGTGGAAGACATTATACTTTCAGCGGCAATTTGGTATAACCATGGAGCTACTTGGTAGCTCCATGGTATAACTCCAACGAAGATATAGCGTATCTAATGCAGTGTCACCGGGGGGCTTTATACCATAACTTAGGAATCCTCTTTCATGTTATCATACCTAATCAAATCACACAGGTGCATTCATTACATTGTATCATTTTAACGAGCTAATTTGAGCGGCTATTATTATCTTAGTAGACCTACATGCATTTAATGATAAGATATGAAAATTTGTCAGATTTTTATAGGAATTACATGTCTAAACAGTAACTATATGTGATTGCATTAAGTCGCTGTATTTCGCACATGATAAAGTGAATTTATCAATATCATTGCATTTTAGAAATAGCACTGTTTCCTTCTCATAACCATTCACTTTCCATCATTCATTTTTTTTTCTTTAAACAAGTTATTCACCCAAGCTTCTCATAAACTAGGTATCTCCACATGATGCAAGATAAACCGGAACAGTCGAAATCAGTCATTTCAGATCAATTCTAATTATGCAATGTCTCTTCAAATTTATTTATCGTTGCTGAGGACAGAGGCTTGAGAGTTCACAATTTTTCTAGAACGCAAACATTACTCGACTGAGATTTCGCGTGTGATGATTGCCTCAAAGCCCGTCTCCAAAGTTGCCTGACCTGTGCACTTAGACCAAAGCAGACGAAGATGAGAATACCTTGCAGAGAGTTCAGGAAGATGAAGACGTACCAGAGACCGCTCACACGGGAGAACGATGCGACGTACCCAAACACCCACGCGAATCCCATCACGGAAGATATCTGTGACGATAGACAAAAAGCCACAAGCATGAGGAATCGTCATAAACAGGTACATATTGTATGCAATATTTTAAACATTCATCCAAAATAAAAATATTCATTTTGAATATAAAAAAATAATATGCGATCTTGATGCTGTGACATGTTTGATAGCACTGCAAGACTCATGAAATCTACGGGCTGTCCACTGCCTTACAAGCTGTATTAAGCATAGATGCAGAATTTGGATAAACTTGTGTGACATGCAGACATTTTGAAACGCAAGAAACTAACTAAACACAAAGTTTATTTCCACTTGTGCTCTTTACCAATGCACTACTGATGAAAGCAATGTTTTTCGTGTGAAACATAAACTCTTATCACATTTGATCAATTTGTCACTAACACAGCGCTTTGTTTTATTTTTCATTTGTTATTTTTCATTTATTTTTATTTATTTATTTATTTTTTTTTTTTGGGGGGGGGGGAGAGATAGTTGCGTCTCATCGCATAAAATAAGAAGGTAACATTTTCTTCAACAGTGGTGCTAAGACTAGCATTCTTAAAAAGACATCCTTAGTGATTAAACGGGCGCACGTCACGAGACCGACACCCATGAGTCATAAAGCCCACGAGTCATACAGCCCATGAGTTATACAGCTCACGAGTCATAAACAGCCCATTAGTTCGACTCTAAACTAACAAAGCCCACGAGACCGACACATTGAGCCCCGTGTTATATCTGTCGAATTCGTGGGCTGTTTTTACCTAGTGTCGACCTCATGGGCTTTACTTGCCTAGTGTCGAACTCATGGGCTGTACGACTCCTGCGCTCTATGACTCATGGACCTGTTTTCAATGTCGAACTCGTGGGCTGCATGACTCGTGGGTGTCGGTCTAGTGGGATGACCCCGATTAAACGTACCTTTATATAGATGAACATTTCCGCAGACTTATCTTCTATAGAAGATTTCTTGTTTTTTAGGTTTGTTCTGGAAGCAAATTCCGCAGCCTTTCGACTCTTGTGAACGCCTGATGCCGTCAAAGCAAAGAATACAATGTTGAGAATGAAACATGCGAAAGCAGGTGCCCCAAACACAACCAGACTCACTCGTCCATCGTTGATCCAGCACGTTGAACGACCCAAACCATACCTCAAGGGTAGCGCAGTACAGTCACTGAAGTGAATTACCACACACGTCAAGACGATCAAAAGAGGACCACCGAAACCAAGTAAAGAGTAACGCAAAAAAGTGTGCCATTTATGTTTCCTATCTCTTCGAAGATTCGTTGGCAACGCAAAAGTGCGTACGAGGTTCCATGCCAGGATAGTCATCCAGAAAAACGCTACTAGCCAGGAGTAGTGGGCAATGATAGCTACAGACACACAGAGCCAGTAAATTTCTTTCACAGAAGAATTGACATAAAGCATCAGGATGTGCACAACTATCAAGGCAATCACTACTGTCATGACTGACAGGCCGGGAAGATTCCTTAAAGAAGTAAATATGCAGTATGTAGAAAACGTCAGGACGAGAGCTATCAGAGACAGCGTGAAGGCGTAGTAACTGGTCACCTCCTGGGCAGGAGTCATCATAAAGAATTCAGGAATCTCACACATCTCCACCTCCCCGCTCGATCTCAGCATGTATTCTCCAGGCTTCAAGATGATGCCCCTGTACTCGACGAAAAGTTTTCCATTATGATAGAACGTCGAATAAGAAGTATTCGGGACTCTAACAGTATGACAGTTAATGAAGTACAGTCCGTCACTTTCATTTACACATAGAAAAGTAGTTTCGGTATATTCGCTTGTCAGGTTTTCCGAAGGCGGAGCTAGAGTAATTGTCTTTGTTACTGAAATCAGAGGCCAGAGAGATCGATTTGTGTATATCATCGTTTCATTATTGACAATAGTCACGTCCACTTTGCTGAGATCGTCATAGGAGAGGATACTACCTGGGCAATGGTTTGGGTTGGCACTGGGATGAATACCACATGTCTGCACGACAGTTGCAGTAAGAATACCGCAAGGGTTTGTCGAATTATGCAGTATTTTCTGTAACGTAGCTCTCAAAGTACTGAGGGTAACCATTTTGTCGTCCCAGATCGTGTATCCTCGAGTAGTCACAGGGTGTGGGTGTTGAGAACCGACATCGTACGACCAATTCCCTGAGATGGCCGTCAGGGTTGCTCGAGGATCTCCCACATTTACTGACATCAAGGCATCCGCAAAACAAGATGCCAGGGGTCCTCTTAGCCATTGGCCATTTGTTGACCAGTCCAATGTCAGTGCGCTTAGAGAGGAGGTACAGCGTAGCCGATGTTTATCAAAGCTTGACACATAATTTGGCACACATCTCGCGGACTCAAAGTGGTAATTCGGAATCGGGCAGCTGAAGATGTATCGATGGTCTGTTTGAGTTATCTCGAATATTCCGGAAGTGTCATGGTCAAAAGCAAGGTCATCAGTGCCAGGTTCAATAACTGATATGTTCTCTACTGATATCATGGGGCATCGGGAATGCACACTTATATTCATTATGCCGTTACAAATTGCGCAGTGTTCGTTTCTATAAGATTTGGAGTGTAACGTGACAACCGATACGTAAGCACCACAAGCCTCGATCAAGGTTTCATCAGAAAATCCAGGAGGACATTGGGATATGACACTGACACATGTTCGTGGTAAAAGAGGATCATCAGGTGGAATCACATGAACAGTTTTAGCAGATCTCATCTTCTGCCACGCCAGCAATTGATTTTTGGACACACCATGACACTTTGCGCAGAATCTGTTCTTAAAGTGTATGTTGAGTTCTGCGTCGACGCGCGGCACGATAGTATTGACAGGGCTTGTGTTATTCCAACCACTCTCACATTTCTCTTTGATGACGTCATTATGCCAGTCATCCGGACATCCAGCTACAAAGAAATAGGATCTAGGCCGGAACAATTTACCGTTACGCGAGACACCTTCATTAACTGTTAAACACTCCAGGAATGGTTCGTAGGAACTTATAAGAAGCCTTTCCTCGGATTTAGTTGGGCAATCCAGCGACCACCGGTGGCTCATGTTTTGGAAAACGGTTGACAAGTCAAAGTTATATCGGCATTTTGTCACAAAGTCAAAGCAACAATCTTTGTAGATCTCACATACGAGATCACAGCGGCACGTGCGTCGCATGGTATCCGCCGAGTCATGATAACGCAGGGAACTTTGGCAAATATCTTGTGCGCACACACCAACATCTTGTCCCAGCAGACTGTAGGCTGTAAGATAAAGTTGAACAGTTTAGTATTATGTCGTATCCTGTAAATCCTGCAAATCACAACATGCAATGGGATCACAACACGTGTTCACCTACCATCATGACACGAAATTTCATGTACTTGTACTTTCACAATCAATTTCTCAAACCCACATGAAAATAAAGGCAGATTTCAACTACATAATCGTTCATGAAATTGTTTCTTTATTGAAAATCTTACGAGTGTCTCACATTTGCAAAACCCATGAGAAAAACTTTGTTGCAAGCTATACAAGCGATACGTCTGCAGGATGTTTTTCTCTCTTCGATAAGAAGTTCAAATTCTAACGTAGATGAGAGGTATTTTGTTACCCCCTTCACACTTATTCGGAATCAGCACGAATCAAGCAGAACCAGCCGGAATTAAAGATTTTCCAAATTCGCGCCACATTCGGGAGAAAAATTCAAAGTCTAACAGTTTGGTAGAGAATGCTGTTCGAATACTTGGAATGGACTTCGAATCCTTCTCGAATCATTCTTGCACATTCCGAATGAATTAGCTCTCGAATGCTGCTCGAATGTACTTGGAACGCTGTAGGAATATTCAGAATATTGTTAGAATGGGGTCAGAATCTTTAGAAAGCACTTCGAATGCCGCACGAGCGCGGTTCGATTGCTGCCCGAAGTCTCATGGTCGGGAAGCGTCTCGCATGCAGTACAAACTCATTTCGAATGCGGTCAAAACGTTCCAGGAATGGCTACCAAATATACTTTGAATGTTCACGAATTCAAACAGAATGCAGCCCGAAAAATTAGAATACACTTAGAATGTACTTAAGGCGGTGTCACACCTGTCCGGGCAAGCTACGCGGGCTTGTGGCGAGGAGGTAGTTTAAAGCACGTAGAAGATTTTCCGCGGGCGGACAAGAATGTTTGCAATTTTCGCACTTGTTTCTTACTTACTAGACGCGTGCTACTTAGCTTCTACTTGCGTGCGTTCCGTGTGACTCGCGTGAGAGCTTTGAAACCGATCCATTTTCTGTCACGAGCGACTTACGGGGATTGCGAAGTACCTGCTTTGGAGTTGCCTGTGAGGTGCTACCGGTAAGGGTTTCCTACTTGTGTTCTGCGCGTACCTCTACGGGCAACTCCCGTGACTCTTCCGGAACAAGTTTTGAGCATGCTCAAGGCCTTGTAATACCGTATCTGGGGAAGTTTTGCGGCTTGACTTGCGGGGAAACAAATTTGCTACCCGGAGCTCTCCGCAGTTGGCCCGAACTTGACAGTACCTAGCACTTATCTCGTCCTTAGTTCCCCGAAGGTGCGCACGCTAGTCCAATTTTCCCGCAGCAAAGTTTTGAGCATGACCAAAACTATTTCCGGATGAGTCGCGAGGATTAAGAGTTCCACGCAGAACACCCGTAGGAGGGCCGTAGCCGCCGCAATTCACAGGATTTGACCCACTTGAAGTAGGTAAGTTGCCCGCTGATCTATGCCTATGTGAAGGGAGTGCGTGCCATTTGTGTGCTCATTCTCTTCTTTGTCCTCTGTCCTCTGTGGCGTCGAGGACTACCTGGTCCCTTTCGGACAGGACTTCATCCGCCGAATGGACTTCAATCGCAACTTCAAATGCAATTTGATGCATTTGCTGTGAATCTTCCGGGCTTTGTGGCTGTCCATCCACTGGACGTTCTCTGCCCTTGTGCACTTTCCGTCTACGGGGCATCTTCACTTCTTGAAAGCTAGTTGACAAATGATTGTTTGCCCATCCACTCGAACCAGCCTATTGTTCAGGCTAGCACTCACCTCGCAGGCGACTAATACGCAGATAACACGCAGTTGTGGCGCAGGTACTTCGCAGAGCCCGTATGTCGCCCGTAACTGACATAAAAGAAGCTATCACGAAGCTATCACGTGACACACACGCGCCTAACATGCAGTTCAACGGAATACACGCAAGAAGGACTTAGGTATCACGCGTTTATCATGTAATACCCACGCCAAACTCGCCCTAAACCTTGTCCGGCCGCAGAAATTATTCTGCGTGCTGAAAAATCCCCATACGCAATAAGCCCGCTTAGCTGGTGTGACAGGGCCTTTTTTGGCAGCGGGTAAATAGAGCCAGCGTGCGCACCTCCGGGTAACTACTTTTGAGATACATGCTAGGTACTGTCATGTGCGGGTCATCTGCGGGGACCTCCGGATAGCAAAAATGTTCTTCGGAAGTCGCACGCAAGGCTGGTGTGACACGGCCTTTAGAATGCAACACGAATATCCCGTGTGTGTCAAGAATGCCACCGGAATGGTCTCCGATAGCGTATAAAATGGTGATTTTCACCAGTCTCAACCCGATCATCCTTGGACCATATATTGCTTTGCTGCAGATTGCTGTCCTCCAGCAAGACCTTCTTGAAAGAGAGTGTCTAGGCTAGTTACCCCCTGGGCAATACCCCAGACCCTTCCCGTGACCCTAACCCTTCTCCTATAATCCTGAACCTAATCCTAACCCAAACTCTAACCCTAAAGCTAACCCTAACAGTAATCTTTACTCTAACCTTTTCACTAATCAGTATTTAACTGGGGGTAATTGTATGAAAATTTGAGCATTTGAGATATTTTGGCAGAATTTAAGGTGCAACACCGTTCCGATTCTCCCTTAAGTGAGATCAGATTGTTTCAAATGCTGTTAGAATGCAGTCAGAATATTTAGAATGCCGTAGGAATACTTATAATGCAATCAGAGTCCAGTTAGAATACCCTTCGAATAAAAATCGATATTTCTCCACTTCGAATGCTCCTCGATTGTTTTAAGCATGGGTAAAACATTCGGGCTGGCCACAAGAATGGGCCCGAATGTGTGGAACGCACTCAGAATGTCGTCAGAATTTTTAGAATGCACTTCGAATATGCAGGAATGCAGGAAGAATTTTCATTCCAACGGCATTCCGGCTCATTCCGTGTGCGATGTCGGACTTGCCTTTAAAACTTATTTATGCATTTTGGTTTATGTCTAGTGCAGTCTTCTAGTCCAATTCATCACACGAACTTGTGCAAAAACCAGAGACCAATTCAGGTGGCAGTGCAAATTCAGTTAGACTTGAAAGAGTAAATGTTTGGTTTTAATTTTTAACTCCTATAAGAGCTTCTAAGAGGAACTTACGTCTTTTTGTCAATGTTCGTCATCTATTTTTTGTTGTTATTTTGAATGCTATTTTTTATCTTTCTACCTGGAAGTAATGAAGCATTCAATGACCTACCCCGTTTATCCTCCGTAAAATACAAGAACATCCGAGAATTCAAGCTCTTACCAGTGCATGCTACACCAGCGACTGTTGTAACGTTTTCTCTTTGTTGTCCATCCAACCAAAGGTGCTCACATTCATCAAGAGTCATTTCGTCACCCTGACAAGATATGACGTGTTCGTACATCCTGTTGACCACTCCCGACGCCACTTCATGCACTTGGCGCTCGCCGTGCATGTAACCAAGCTGCCTGCATGCTACTGCCGCATTCCTGTCAGTCCATCCGAATGCAGGAACGAAGCTGGAATCGCCATGACTGGTGGTAGCCAGCTGTCTGATGACTATCACACCACGTAGGTCCACACCTTCTCTCAGAAGACTGACGTCCAAGGGTGTTACTTGGGGGCAGGCTGGATAAGAGTGATGTTAGCCAATTCAACTGACTGGATTATCACGACTAGTCAGCTCATTTGCTCAAAAGATACATCTGCCGAGTTCCATATATAGGTCTCTTTAGGCTTAAACGTCTCCTTTTTCTTTTCTTTTTTTTTTTCATTTACCCGGATTGCCCTTTATTTTTACAGTATTGTCATGAATTCCTGATACAAATTATGCTCATTTGTGCCATGAAATCAGAATGTTGAATGAGGCTCGAAGAAAAACGAAAATTAAAAGCAGAGTGGGGAACCCATAACCGGAAATGAATAAAAACAATGAAAAACAATTAAACTTTGAATTGCTACACATTACAACATCACTCAGTGAATACAATCATTAACCCTATAAAGCCCAAGCTATTTTGACCCCTTCCAGGCCCAAGGGGGGGGGGGGGGGGGGGCACAATTTATTATATGATATATCACCGTCATATTTGGCACATAGATATAGCAACTCATACTCTACATGACCCAACATTTAAAATTCTCAAGGTCACCTATTGAGGGCGCTATTTACCAAAATATAAAGAAATACATAGGAAACATGCTAAAATCATATATTTCTTTTTATTTCTTTATCCCCAGTATATATGCTTTTATTTTGTATCAATCAATTTCATATTTGCCACAAAGGAAGAGCAAGTCAACCTTCGCTATTTGTTATGGTAGAAATTTCTCAAGGTCAGCATATGGGGGCGCTATTTAGTACAATACAGCTCTGGTACAATATATATAGAAATATATTAAACCTTTGATGTATTGCTTGGGATAGGTACATATATTGGTATCACATTTAATATTTCCATAAAGTTGGAAATTTGAGTTTGCAGATTGATAATATGATCAACAAATGATATTACAGGCTAAGCTTGTGTGAAAATAACACAAAATAAACGGGTAGTAATGGAAAATGCTGCATTTTTCATCATTTCTATTATATCTATTGTTTGATGCCTACATCACATAAAAATAAAGGAAATAATAAGAAAACCATTTCAGGGTAATTCACAACCATAATTACTTCACATTTTGGTTCTTCAGCAAATTACAGACAAGAAAACCCACATTTCATCCATTATTATATTGTTGATTGAAATTGGAACAGAAAAACATGCAAAATCTGACGAACAGGGTTGTAAGTTTACGGTTGCCATGGCAACCAGCAATATCAAACATAGCCAAATTATAGACCAAAATGTTTGCAATAAGATTTTCAGAAAAGTCACCAAATTTGGTTGCAATCGGGTAAAGGGTGTAGGAGTGACAAACGAAAATACGTTAGGGGGGGGGGGCACAATGTGCCCCCCTTGGGCTTTATAGGGTTAAATCACGGATGCTTTGAATGATGACTTATAATCATATGGCTTGAATGAGCATGTTCACGGAAACCAGTAATCTTACTTGTTACGAGCTTTGCCTTTTAAATCGAAGCGATGGATTCTGCAATGCAGGAATACCATCCTAACAAAGAATTGCTTCCAGCGAATATTTACGGTAAAGATGGCAACATTAAGACGTCCTGTTTACATTCACGACAACATAATACTAATAATACTAAGTCTAAGGTACAATTATATACAGCATAAACAGTATGTATATATATATATATATATATATATATATATATATATACACATATATATATATTTGTATCATATACATAATACCTATATACATATATATATATATATATATATATATATATATATATATACATACATAATACAGACAAAATGTTATAGGGCCTTGTCCTTTCTCTATTGTGAAAAAAAAAAGATATGCAAGATGACTTTCTCTTTGTGTAAAGAAGAATTCAGACACATATTTTGACAAATTTAAGACCATTAAAGGACAAGCTCACCTTCATAAACATAAGGATTGACAGAATGCAGCAATATTAGTAGAACACATCAGTGAAAGTTTGAGGAAAATTGGACAATCGATGCAAAAGTTATGAATTTTTTAAATTTTATGTTGGAACCGTTGGATGAGGAGACTACTAAGGCTCGTAATGTCATATGAGTACAACTGTGTAAAGAAAATGTAAAGAAAATTCAACATATTTTCACTTTTTTTTCGCATAATAAAAAAGCACTTGACTTGCCTCTTACTAAAGACAATGGGAATAATATTACCCATAACATATGTCAGTAACGAGTCAAGGGAATGTGTACTTTTTTCAAAAGATGAAATTTTGTGAAATTCTCTTTATATTTTCCTTATATTGTTGTACGCATGTGACATCATACACTGCAGTAGTCTTCTCATCCAGCGGTAACTGCACAAAAACTTCAAAAATTCATAACTTTTGAACGGATTGTCCGATTTTCCTCAAACTTTCAATGACGTGTTCTACTAATATTGCTACATTCTCTCAGTTCGTATGTTAATGAAGGTAAACTTGTCCTTTAATGGTCTTAAATTTGTCAAAATATGTGTCTGAATTCTTCTTTACACAAAGAGAAAGTCATCTTGCATATCTTTTTTTTTTTACAATAGAGAAAGGACAAGGCCCTATAACATTTTGTCTGTTTGAGATGCTTTTCAAAAAATTGGATGTGAAGAAACTAAATCATGCATAACGAAACCAAATAAAGGATACAATTATGTCCTTTTTGTATTCGCAGCGGCACAAAAACGGTTACCAGTATTTTCGCGATCACCATGCATGATTTGAGGCTAAGGAAACAGGAAGACATTTCAAAGTATTTCCAGTGGTTTCCACTTCCCTTTGTACACCACATTTGACCTACAAGTTCAAACGATTTGTCTGGTCCTGCCGGCCAAGTGCATCCGGTGTACAAAACGGTGCTTTCGGCAAACAGTTAGCCGGAACATGTAGGAAGAATTCTACACTGGTGTTTTAATTATCCCTCTTGTATAAGCGTAACATAACATCTAACTAAAAGATCCTGTGTCATCTTACCAGCAAGAAGTGTGAGTAAAGCGAAGTGACTGATTTATATGCATATCAAAGAATCATAGCAATAGATACATGTTTATAATATGTAAAATTATGTTAACTGTCTGTTTATGAGATGACATGGTGGATAAAAAAAAAAATAGTGAGATCATATCTAAGCGGCGATCGTACGATAGTAATGGGTTGTTATCGAAAAGGTTAGGAAGTTTTTATAGCAAACATAATATATCTGGCGGGGAATACTATATGCTATATGCTATAACTTTCAGGGGGAAAATGCAGTAATTGCGTTTATGGATGTTACGAGTATCGCTCTTCCTCCGATCGTCTTACCTGTAGAAAGCCCACTTATGACGAAAAGATGAAATGAATACAGGATATAAGTTCCGGTCGTCATCCAGTCTAAGCAGCATTCAAAGCAGCCGAACTTCATTATTACCGCGCAAGATGGAATCAGAGTAATTGGAAGTCAATCAAGGAAGGTAACATATCAAATCGCGCTATTTAGTAGATAGTTTTAAGCGATCCACTTAAATTTCTTCGAATCATCAAGTTTCACGTAATATACGAAGCAGCGGTATGATATCCTTTGTACGACATTTAGAACCTATTTCGTTTACCATTCACCTCAACAACGTATCGGGTCCGCTTTTAGGATCAGAATATGAAGCTAGTTAGTGCAAGCGATTCTGCGAAATATTTGCTTGTAGGCAGAGACCTGGTGCAGATACGTACTCTGTAGAAAAGAAAAGTCGCGTGGGAAACTGCTTCAATCATTTTGATTTCATTTTCCTATCGCTGTTGTTTGATTTGGTAAAAAGGAGAGAGCTCACGTTGTGCTGGGGTCAAAAGGATACTCTTGGACCACTCGGATGTGCGTGCGTCTGTGCGTGTGCTTCCTTTTTTTTTGTGTGACCTTGGTACATAGTAATCGCGTACGTGGGACGACGTAATTTCGACAATGAAGGGCTCACACCTGTAAATAAAATGGACTGTCCCAGACCCCTAAAGATACCAAAATAAATGAAGAAAAAAATTAATAAAAAATCAATGATGTAGTTTGGCAAAAAAACTGAATAGCTGTAGATATTGAGTATGAATTCCTCTACAAACTGCATTTTGGTTGGAAGATGAAAGCTTTTCTGATGGAATTTGAGGGGACTATATTTCATTGGGTACGTGTACGGAAAAAAGGTGATTTTTTGAGTGACAAGAACTCGTAGTCTGGCTTTGCGGACCCTTGGACAGAATTTGAGCAGAAGAACCCACCCTGGAAATTTGATGGATGAAAGGGTATATCTCACTTATCCATGTTAGTGAAGATGAAACACCTCATTTCTCCCAGCTATTTTACAGAATTTTTTGAAATGTGAATTTTAACACACGTCTCTATGGGGAATTATTTACCCGTGTGAGCCCTATAGAGAATGCACGCAATGCATACAAGTCTATGGGAAGTATTCATCCCATAGAAGCTCTGCTGGTTTATGTTGATCTTGTATTGTGTCAGATCTCTTCCTCCCTCCCCTTCTCCTCCCTACCCCCCCCCCCCACCTCTCTCCTCTACTCCCCCCCCCCCCCCCTTCCCCAACTCTGCCTCGCTACAATTTGTTTTCTTATTATGTTCTTGTGGTAGTAGATCTTATTAGTACATAGCAGTCATCAGTATCACACAACTTTGAATGACTGTGTTATTTTAATGTATTTCTTTGTTTTGGCTACCACTGAAACAGCTCAAAATACATAAAGTTAGTCTGTTTGACAAAACAAAGTCTTTTCAAGTACTTTGTGGGCAATAAGGTGATGATGACAGCCCCATAATCAAGGATAGCTGCCTGCATCTATGTATTCATCTTATGAAGAACTGATCAACACTGCAAGATTTATTCTAAAAAAAAACCCCAAAGGGCATGATTTTCAAGTGTCCCTTTGAGAAGCTTTATAACCCTTGAATGTGTAATTTCTCATATGATGTAGGGGCAAATATCATCAAAAACACATTTATGATGTTAAAAAGTCAAATAAGAAATATGACCTCCACTATAGGGCTCACACCTGTAAATAAAATGGACTGTCCCAGACCCCTTCACAAATTCGTACCAAAGATACCAAAATAAATGAAGAAAAAAAATTAATCAAAAATCAATGATGTAGTTTGGCAAAAAACTGAATAGCTGTAGTTATTGAGTATGAATTCCTCTACAAACTACATTTTGGTTGGAAGATGAAAGCTTTTCTGATGGAATTTGAGGGGACTATATTTCACTGGGTACGTGTACGGAAAAAAGGTGATTTTTTGAGTGACAAGAACTCGTAGTCTGGCTTTTCGGACCCTTGGACAGAATTTGAGCAGAAGAACCCACCCTGGAAATTTGATGGATGAAAGGGTATATCTCACTTATCCATGTTAGTGAAGATGAAACACCTCATTTTTCCCAGCTATTTTACAGAATTTTTTGAAATGTGAATTTTAACACACGTCTCTATGGGGAATTATTTACCCGTGTGAGCCCTGAACGAATGGCTTCGATCAAGTGAGATGGAAATAGCGGTGCAGCACCTCATATCATACTTTAGTATTCTAGTTATTTATTCTGTTTGTTATGTCTTCTTAAAAGCAGGATAATCTCATTCGGAGGCCCAATTTAAAGGCCTGCTTTACAAGGGATCGCTGCGTCAATATACATTGCAATGCCCGGCGGACAATACAAAAAATCAAGACGTATCTTCCTCGGCAGTACGTTTTGAAATGTCGACTGTTGAGTTTATATCTAAAGTATTTCGAATTTATGTCAGGACTCTCACTAATTTTTTTTTTTTTAAACCAATTTTACTACCGATCGAAGTTCACGTGTCAGTCCAGTATTCGGGTTTAGGCCTCTAATATATAACCCTATATATACACGACAGTTTGGTAGAACTGCTCTCGTGAAAAAGTTCAACAACTGCTTCATGTCAGATTATCTCAACTATTTCAGTTGACAGCGTCCTCTGAAAATGAATAAATGAATTAATAAAATCAACGAATATTGCTGATTCATCAGTAACAGGAGCATGCAACCGAATCTAGTTATTGCGGATTATCAATAGAATGACTTGATCGGGCGGTAATTAATCAAGGAACAATGATTGAAATAATAAAATATAATTATGATATAAAATTTTTATTATGGTTTTGTCAATTTTTTGAAAATGACAAAAATGGTCAAGAATTTGTCATTTGTAGTAATTGATAATGCGATCGTCACAGTTTAATCATCATCCCACGTAGCTTTGGTGAATCAGCTATAGGTTTTTACAACTAATAAACCTAGTTAAAGGGGAAGTACAGACAAATATTCATAAATTCACATCATGTATAGCACGTAAATCGACAGCTCTATGCATAGATCTGTGGAAATTATCGTAGTCCTTGTGCAGAATAACTAGTACTCTGAATAACCCAAAAGAAATTTCACTGAACAATTAGGACGATGACATAGGAGGCTCACATTTCAGAAATATAGCAATGTAATTCCATTACAATACTGCTTGCTTAACAAGTCTACCTGTGTCGAATTTGTACACGTTTTTTTTTTTATTATTATTCTCTTTCCTTGAGCCCCCATGAATTTCATGCATAAATTCTTATAGTGAACCTGCAATGTCATGATCTTCGTTCACTGTGATTTATTATAAAGTTTTGAAAACATTCATATTCGTCATCCCAATCACTATAAATTATGAAACTCTGTACGACCTAACCAGCATAATATTCATAATTGTTCATTAATGTAAAGTCTGGAAATCATCCAGAGTTCTCCTTTGACTATAAACCTATGAAAGTTTATTTCTCAAGCCAGACTGAAGTGAAATGACATACCACTGTACCCACTGACAACTCTGCTGTCATATCAATAAATTATGCAAGTATGATTTCTTTGTCGTGATAGGGATACAGTCCGTTCAACCATCAAGAAAATTATCCAGCCTTTCCATCACATTCCATTATGATATGAAAGTTACGTTACTAAATGGAATTGCCATCGACATAGTAAAACATAAAGAGTGTAACTAAAAATGCCAGTCGGTGTTAAAATGAAGTTAATTCAATAGTTTATTTATTTCCAGCAAAAAACAAAACAAAACAAAACAAAACATGATACAAAGCAGTACAGATGTCAGTTTGACTTTCATCCAGCTGGGAAGGACAGTTCATTGAAGACAATATTATATGCACAAATGGTAGTATAACAGCAACAATAAAAGAACAATGCATACTTTGTCATGGTAACAAAAAAGAAGATGTAATCATAACGATGGAAAAGAGTGTTCCACTAAAAGACCAAGCTTGTTGGACGTGGAACACTGAAATGAAAACAACAGCAACACCAATATACCAATAAAATGTATATATGTTAAATTCATGTGATATGTACCATTGTACATGTACATGAACGAATGAATAAAGAAGTCAAGTAAAAATACCGAAAGAATTTGATAAAAATCGGACATTGATCAAGAAAATTACCTCTTTTTTTACTTTTGAATTTTCACAAAACTTAGATGTCATCCGGAACGACGAATACAGAGATCAGACGCTTTACAACTCTCCTATTGATTTCTGTACTTTCTTGCTTTGTGTTATTTAAGAACCAGAAGTACCCTGTACATACCACCAGGGAAGCAGGAAAATTAATTAAATATCTTTAACTGTTTATAAAGATGAATTTGAATTGACATGTAAGTGTTTCCGCTACATTTATCGGTTAAAAATGAAACCCTGAATATCACTTATTTCATTTCATTTCATTTCATTTCATTTCATTTATTTATTTCATCCTCATTTTCATTTTCATCTTTTTTTCTTTCAACAAAACATAACACAAAGTAAATCACAAATTCAATCATTAGCATATATACATTACAAAGTATGACAATCAATGGTAATCAACAAACTTACAAAGATATGCACACATACTGGAATTACAAAGTTATGTTTGAAGGATTAAAAAAAAATGAGAACTGAGAGGTCCACTAAAAAGCATTGCTTGTAGATTGTGGACCACTCTAAAATATCTTCAAAAATACTTATTATATTTACAAGTACATGTACATAATACATAATACATAATACAGAAAATTAGACAAAATGAAACAAACAACAGAGACACAACAACATGACCTGACTAAACTGAAGGGGATACGATTGAAAGGAATAGAGCAAAAACAAATTTAAGGGAAGAAGGGAAAGAAAGAAAGAGATAGAGAGAATGCCTACACGCTGGACAGAGAAACGGAAAAGGGGATTGTGGAAGTATTTCGGACAGCTGGTGACTGCACGCAGCTGTGGAAAAGTTAAGGAAATAAAATGCCGAATTTCATTACTTTATAATGCCGTTTTTCATTGTGAAAAGATGACTTATAACTGCTCTTAGTACATCGTATCATCGGCTATTGTATCCTATAGTGATTACTGCGGTTAAGCTTTGATCCGTATGGCAGAGAATACTAGTATAGGACACGTAGATTGAGTTTGCAGTACAACTACATTAAACCGTGTCAGCTGGCACTTTATGGTTGTTCGTGAGTATTTAATTACAAGGTCGAGGCATACGCACTGACACACAAGTAGTGACAAAATACTTGAAGTATTAAGTGTTGCCGATTGAAGGGTATTGTGCTCCTCCTCGAGTATACTGAGTAGGCTACAACTTGTGGGCGAAGAGTGAAGATAATCATTCTTCACTTTTGATTTTCTTTTCTTTATAGAAACCAAGTTCATGCTGTCATTACCAACAGTTTATTTCGGCACACAAATTTTGGAGCGATTCACCCTTTCTCAAGAATCAAGAACACTTGAGAAAGGGCGAATCGCTCGAAAATTTGTGTGCCGAAATAAACTGTTGGTATTGACAGCATGAACTTGGTTTCTGTTTTATTTTTGATATTAATTATTGCACCAGCATGTGGACTACTTACTCAATGTATGTATGCATATATATATATATATATATATATATAATACAGGCCTCGAATTAACCGACGGCCACCGACGGCCATGGCCGTCGGTGCCCCTCTCGTTGGCCGCAATGCCTTTTGTTTTTTGATCAAAGTTACGGCCAAAAAAAATGTGCCCTTTTTCTTGGGGCCGTGGTGCCCTTTTAGAATGAAAGTTATTATTTATGATGTATGATATGCCCTTTCTTAAAGTCTCTTTAATAAGCTTGAACAACTTTCCTGATCTCAAATATCATACCTTCAGTTCACTCGCGTCCCGATATATCTGATTCAATCTCAAAGTATCTTTCCGAGATACGAGACGACGTGTACGTACGTACATGTACGCCCGACCGGCTTTTACCGTCCCGACTGCCTCCGCAGCGCAGCGGCCGCGAGTATGTACATGTACTAGCTAGGCAGCGCATATTCAGATAGAGTAGTAAAGAGTGAACTCCAAGTTCACCAAGAAAAAAGAAAAATCCCACGATGCCAAGGTGTGCCAGACTGGGGAATGGGGAGGGGTAAGGTGGAGAGAGCTCAGAGAGAGAGACCAATCAACAGAAGAAACCGCGCGTACCGGCGCATTCTTGGAGGTCATGAACTGTCTGTCACAGACTAATCATAGCATGCAATCTACACGCGCGCGCAAATTCCTTTGCCTTGTGGTTTTGCCAGCCAGCTGTCGGAATGTGTTTTGAAGTTTCATGGCAAGCCTGGTGGCCTGGCTGGCCTGAAAGGGTGTCGAGTTTCAATCAATACCTACTGTTGTTTTATTCCTGCTTTAAAAAATGTTGTTTCACCTGATAGAAACGCGGAGATCGGGAATGTGTTACAGCTGTAGGGAAGAGGTTTTTGTTGTGTGATGCACTTTGTGTGTGTGTGTGTGTGTGTGTGTGTTTGTTTGTTTTTCTCGGTTTGTTTTTCTTCTTTCTTTTTTCATAAACACCAAACATGCCCTTTCCGATGTGGCCTTGGTGCCCCTCTGACTAAGTGCCCTGGCCTCTTGGAAAAAGTGCCCTTTTCTAAATGGCCTTGCCCCTCCAAAATCCTATTTCGAGACCTGTATATATATATATATATATATATATATATATATAGTTATATACATATATATTATTTGCTCCGCGTATGGGCAGTACTAAAAATAGTAATAGTAATGTCACGATAGAGGAATGCATTAAATGCCAATTGCCTTGGTTACTATTCAAAATCGAATTTTTTTGGGGCCTCTCCCTTCGTTAGGGATGAAAGTGCTTATGAAAATTTCGATTTTAAATTGGCATTTAATGCATTCCTCTGCCGTGACATTACTATTATTATATATGTATATATGTATATATACATATATATATATATGTATATATATATATATATATATATTCTACATTGTTTAAGTTGTTTGTTTTCTTTATTCTGCAATCTCTTCGAAAACATGAACAAAAGTGAGACAATGAAATGACATACAAATTGACGAGAAAAATATAAAGCGATATCTATCTGAACTTATGACAATTTGTAACTTCATTCGACTTCCACTTCTAAGATAGTAATACCACATGGTCACAAAGTCATTCCATCTTGCTAACGGAGACCAAAGAGAAATGCAATGGAAAGTTCGAGGCCTCACTACACAGTACGGTGTCCTCGAAACAAATGAAAATAATATACCATGAAATGTTGAATGAATGCCGAGGATAATGTGAGTTATAGATGTGATGCTCCCTTTAATTGCAGCCTATAGAAATCGAACCTGAGCAGAGGTTGGGACTAACAAGAGAATAATATAATTTCGACCTTCTCTGATGCATGACATAGATAACCAACTCCATTTAATTTCAAGAAGAGCGAGGAATGTGCTAAAAAATAACAATCAATGAGTGTTGTATATTCTATGAAATTACGTTTTCTTGCTTTTTTTCACATCAGGGAAGCGCTATACTCTGTATTTTATCAGTTCTAAAGTCTATTTGTTTTTCTGCTAGATGTCAATGTCAAGATGATTGTGTAGGCCAATGTTTGTCATTTTACTCTGTCTCTCACTGTCTGCTCTTAAATATGCTTCTCAGTAGCCTGCTTACCCTGACAAGCATAATATACTATATACGCTTTGAAACAATGCATCCATATGTCTAAGTAATCAAAATGCACCAATGTGCCTTATCCTCGAAATAAAGGCTAGATCTCAGATAGCATGGATTTTCATGAAATACGCCACAGCTTAATCTATCATATATATTGCTGTAACAAAAGCTTATTATGCCTGGTCTAGCAATGTGTATGTGTTGAGAGTGAGATCGTAAAGAATTGACGAGGCCTAGACACCTACCCCTTTCAAGCCGATGTTATTTCATTTGACATATAATTCATATTTCATTTCACTCTACAATTGAATATCTATCAGAAGATGTTCAAGTTAGATAGTGTCCGGAAAACTCGCACTACCAAATACATGATCGGACTTACATAACGTCCAATCATGACGCACAGAGAAGAGATATGACGTCATTAAAAAAAAGAAGAAACAACCAACGCTTTCATTCTGTCGTCTTTCCTGACGCACTGCCTGGTACGTAAGGTGTTGACTGCATGTGCCCGTCTCATTGGATGTGATCTGGAGAGATGCGGGCCGACATTATGAAAGCACAATCCAGCGCTTTAATGACGTCACCCAGTTCCAGTTCCATCTACTGTAAAAGTGGATATTTTTGCGCGACCAATTTTTCGCGCTCGGCGGGGTAAGAAGAGTTTCGCGTGTTTTTAATTCCGCGGAATCAAGACATCAACTACTGGAACATAATTTAAATATGGCAAGCAAAAATATTCGCGTGCTTTTATTACTTTAATGCACCACTGCTGGTAGAGAGTGTTGATGCCTTTCCGTTTGAGTATGGCACGTATCTTGTATAATTTCATATTTTAAAAACTTGCAATCTAATAAAAGCCGCGATAAACATCACTCCAACAGTCATTTCAACTTTCAGAAAAAAAAAGTCAAAAATGTAATTTACAGTGCAGGGTAAAGTTTTCACAAAGAACAAGAGACAATAATGGCAAAATGAAAATACTGGCAAAGGATTAAAGAGCCAGAAGTGAAAAGTGTGAAATTGCATATCTAGAGAGAAGCGTGTCGTTCAAATAAAATGTAAACAAGATATTTACAATTACATCTGTCTGCAAGAAATCCCTTGCGTGATTAAGCTTAGGATGCATGCATATTAATAGACTCTTTATTGTCTATAAATGTAATACCAGCAATGGCATTATTTTTTTTCACAACAGTCATGAAGTACAAGTAATACGCCGCCGTCTTTTTTCCTCACTATACATGTATATTATTGTCTGTTGTAAATGTCTATCTCAGTATTGTAACGCTTAAGCTGTAGCCCTTCTGTACTATCATTCATTGTATCACTATCGCTGATACGTTTTGCTGTACATAGTATAAAGGCAGCAAAGAAGACTACTTTGCATATGTTAACAACTTATGTTTATGTATATTTTGTATGACACAAAAAATGTATGCATATAATAGGTAGGCCTACATGACTGTATGTACATGTACAATAATAATGCAGGAAGCAATAAATCAAATCAAATCAAATCAAATCAAATCAAAGTATTGATAAATGCATGATAGCGTTCCAGTCTCCGCGTATAATGTATAGGCCCTACCATCTCCACAATACTTTATACGTTAATTAGCTTTGAGTACATCTTTTCTTATCTGGATGGCACATAAAATATTTCATGACGAGGGAAATAAATCAGCTGTAACATTATCCTTGCATATACATGATTCAAATAGAAGCTTCTCTCCCGGGACTCTCTGTCAATATTCTGTTCAGAGTTGCGCCCCAACTAAATAATATCTCACATGCAGTCTTTTCGAGGAGTCTAATTTCAACTTGAGCATAATTATATTCATCAGCGGGTTGTATATCTGATTGCAGTACGAGCAAATTTGTCTTCGCGGTAACCATGAAACGAAGCGTTCTCGATTACTTTGTTAATGGAGTCGACTTCTGCAAAATCAAGACCTCTAACAAAACTGGCTGAATGTGGGTTCAAACATTATGGAGGTAAAAATGTTTCTGGATGGCAATTTTTTATGGAATGGGTGAAATATTACATCATTTTCCATCACCTGAGAAATCAATTATTCATTTATTTTGTTGTCAATCAAACTTCGGTAGGTTCTCCATCATCATTCATCTTATGTTATTCAATAATGGTAGTTGCACTCTCACCTCTCATTGTATAGCCTTGTAATGATGTTAAGGTGTCGCCTTTACCGTTTACCACTATATGGCGCCTATAAATTATTATCTTCAAACTGAAATGTCATCCCTATATACCTACAAGGTGCACTATGTCAATGATTCAACCCGCTTAGAACTGAATATGAGTACCTATATCAAGGCTAACATATCAAACTGCATCGATAGTCCCTGGTACGATGATAGTTAAGTTCATAAATAGCAAGATATTCACTCATTCTACCATTAAACATCTATTTTTTCTTCTTCTTCAAAATTCGTTGGCCAACCTTTCTTAATTTTCTAAATTTAATAATCAGGAATCTTCATGCAGATGTTTTTTGTTTTGCTCTAACATTCCATCTATATAAGACAGGATGACGGCTGGATACCCCAAATTCATCTGCACTATTATAAGCGCTGCTTGACTTCCATGGGGACCACATGGGGACAGGGTTATGCCGGTTATGAACTCTGGTCTTCGCGATGAAATTAATGAATGAAGCGGGAACTTTTGCGAATGTTGTGACTTTCTCTCACACAGGACTCCCAATTCTATGTCCTATAGCAGTCCGGGGGACAGAGAGTTTGGTTCTGCCTCTACTACAGGGAAGGGCATACACCCAATTTTGATCAGCAAGCCCTCACCGGGCATTGGACCCGAGCCCGAATCCGAGCTATTTGAATACCGGGGGAGATGCGCTATAGGGCTCACACCTGTAAATAAAATGGAATATCCCAGACCCCTTCACAAATCCGTACCAAAGATACCAAAATAAATGAAGAAAAATATTAATTAAAAATCAATGATTCAGTTTGGCAAAAAAAAAAACAACAACAAACAAACAAAAACAAAAAACTGAATAGCTGCAGATATAGAGTATGAATTCCTCTACAAACAGCATTTTGGTTGGAAGATGAAACCTATTCTCATGGAATTTGAAGGGACTATATTTCATTGGGTGCATGTACAGAAAATAGGTGATTTTTTTGAGTGAAAAGAAGTCTGGATTTGCGGACCCTTGGACAGAGTTTGAGCCGAAGAACCCGCCTTGGAAATTTGATGGATGCAAGGGTATATCTCACTTATCCAGGTTAGTGAAGATGAAATACCTCATTTCTCCCAGCTATTTTACAGAAATTTTTTGATTTTGAATTTCAACACACGTCTCTATGGGGAATTATTTACCCGTGTAATGCATGTAATGCACACAAGTCAGCGGGAAGTATTCATCCCATACAACCTCTGCTTGTTTATGTTGATCTATTCTGTCAGATCCCTTCCCCCCCCCTCCTCCCCCTCTACCCCTCCCCCCATAATTCTGCCTGACTACAATTTGTTTTCTTATTATGTTCTTGTGATATTAGATCTTAGTACATTGCAGTCATCAGTATCACACAACTTTGAATGATTATGGTATTTTGATGTATTTCTTTGTTTTGGCTACCACTGAAACAGCTCAAAATACATAAAGTTAATCTGTTTGATAAAACAAAGTCTTTTACAATACTTTGTAGGCAATTAAGTGATGATGACACCCCCTGAAATAAGGATAACTGCCTGCATTTATAATTATGTAATCATCTTATGAAGAACTAATCAACAATGTAAGATTTATTTTTGAAAAAACCCACCAAAGGGCATCATTTTCAAAAGTGTCCCTTTGAGAAGCTTTACAACCCTTCAATGTGCAATTTCTCATGTGATGTAGGGGCAAATAAATTATCATCGAAAACACATTTATGATGTTAAAAACTCAATTAAGAAATACATGACCTCTACTATAATACCGACTATTTAAAGAGCCACCTAGCTGCCTATATTATGGTTGGCCCGAAAATTCGAGGAGCCAGAATAGCTTGAAAGTCTCGGCGCTACATCACTCAATTCACAAAGTGATAAAACAAAAACCATTTCAAATGGTTTGCTTCCACTTTACCACATTCGCTGTCATGTACATTATCATGATTATGGTATTTCGGACTTTTGCGGATGGCATTCTGAACGCTATTTCTTAGTCTTGCACACATGCGGTATAAAGCATCGTTTAGATTTGCTTATAATGGCAACCACACCATCACCGTCTCGAGACGTTTCCCTGCAGTTCGATGTGATCCACAGTGGAACTTTGTCCCGGTTTCCTCAATGATGCCTGCACGCATGGCAACCGATCAAGGCGGAGGAATACCATGAAATTCCTCTTGAAGTGCACGTTGGTGGCAGCGTACAAGAACGGGTTGATGAACGAGTTACACCACAGGAAGTTGTTGACGATCTCCCATGTGACTTCGGAAATGCAGTCGTCTCCGCACACTGCGTTGATGATACTGACAATTTGATATGGCAGCCAGCAGGCGATGAAAACACCAACAAGTACCGCGAGTACAATTGCGGCGCGTCGGTGTCGCCCAAATTCGCGATTCGCGTTATTATTGGAGATCTTCGAAGGCATAGTAGTCCGTTCTGCGTCGTCATGCGGCATCGTGTTGTAGTTCCGATTCTCGCTGGCATTTGTCGTGGTCGAAGGTGATATTTGATTATTTTCAGCTATGTGCAAGCTGTCGAGCTGGGAGTTCGATCTAATAATGAGGTTGACGGAGGATGATGACAGCACCGATCCTGATGACGTATTAGACTGCTGTTCAGAATCCACCTTGGAATCGTTCGTTGGGCCAGGACGTGGTGGGATGGTTGACTTAGGCCTGGCAAGAACTGTTTCAGTTGGTTTGAAACCCCGCGCGCGCTTCCTTATTTTTACGTAAACAATAATATTCAAGCAGACTATGATAGAAAGAGGAATTATGAATTCGACAAAGAGGGCAACGGTCGTAGCGTAAATATTGTAGGACAATTCGAGTTCACATTCTTTTGTGTAGTCAACCTCTGATTCACCCGTCATCAGCGTCCACCCGAATGTCAGAAGAGCATAAACAGCTCCGTTTATCACCCACAGCACTGTAATACTCACGAGTACCCGTTTGCGTGTTTGATAGTGTTCGTATCGAAGCTTCTTAGTTAGCAGCCAGTATCGATCGAGACTTATGAGAATGATAGTACATACAGATACCATAACCACTGTGTTATCAATCGCCACCCAACATTTGCAGAAAGTTTCACCGAGCAACCAATAGCTTCCCCCGAGAATCTCATTCCAAATGATCCACGTGAGATTCACAGGTATAATCAGCAAACCAACCAGGAAATCTGATATTGCCAGGTT
Source organism: Diadema setosum (assembly GCF_964275005.1). Taxonomy (NCBI): domain Eukaryota; kingdom Metazoa; phylum Echinodermata; class Echinoidea; order Diadematoida; family Diadematidae; genus Diadema; species Diadema setosum. Next base: position 39,333,849 of record NC_092689.1, read on the forward strand.
AAGAATGAGGAGGTTTGCCACGCGATTGTGTATTCGATGATCTTTCCAAAACGCCATCATAACGAAGACATTGCCGATTATAGTTACAACTGCTATTGTTCCAACTATTAATGGGACGAGTACGAGCCATGCAATAGAAGGGTTATGGTCATCTGTTTCAGTTTCTTGCTGTGAGCTGTTGGAAATTGGGAAGGTGGTGGTTATGTACGAGTCGCTGGTGTAAACAAGGTAGGGTGCAACCGATTCGAGACCTCCAGAGTGTGCCGGTCTGTCGCTCGGAGTCGACATCGGATCCGGTGAAGAACGAGAGAGATCCATGGTGACGTAGGCTCGTCAGGGCGGGCCTAGCCGTACAGTTCTCCTGTTTAACAATACAAGAGAAGAAAAATCAAAAAGAGAAGAAAATGAATAAGATCAGCATGAAACAGCATATCTCGGTCAGTTTATGGTCAACGAGGGTGTCATGATGTCAACATTTTCTGACAGCAATTTGACAGCAAGTCAGATAAATCAATGAATCTGTAGATTAAAAGAAACTGAAAGAAAATTACACAATCAAGAAAAATGTAAGAGAGATAAAATGGTATGAAAAATCAATGAACTGCTGAAAGGCTAGATCTTGCGTAAGAACTATAGCGTAATAGTTAAATCGCAAGTTAACTTATGAAAACAATTGTCGATACATTTATTGATAAAACAGAGAGATGTTTAGAAAGAACATTTTTGTGAATATTGCTTGCCGGATGGATAAGTATCTTGACCAATAAACTGACATTTCGTAAATAAATTTTATCAAAGGATAACGTCATGACCGTTAATTGGGAAAATGTTAAGCGAATAAATGAAAAATAGATTAAACGTCGATGAAAAAATAATTTATCAATAGAACCAAGAGATTGAGATATTGATAGGTGAGTAAATTTGCTAGCATGATGGTCGGGTATATTGACCGCATGCCATACACGCTGATATGTTAAAAAAATTAAAATGCGAACGACTTGACAGCTTCTCAAGTGAACTATTCTTGGGCACGCAATTAATTACGGCATATATGCCGGCGATTGAGGAGTCTGCTTGCGTGCCATTACATCGCCGTAACGAACAAGGCTCCGACATTCCCTCTGACACAGATCTCTTTGACCAGTCTTTTGATAAGAGTCTTCGTTAAAGGCATCGACCTCATCTGGATGACACGAAGCTTATATATGCATATGCTTATGTATATGTAGGCCCTATGTACAATTGTGCGTGTGTGTGTGTGTGTGTGAGTGTGCATGTGTACGTGTGTGTGCATGTGTACTTGTGTGCGTATCATACAAACAAACAATATTCATTATTTTGTGTTTTGTAGTTGTACAGCGAATTGATCAATGGCGGTAAATTTGTTGATAAATTTCTATCAATAATTGCCAGAGTTTTCTTCTCTGAGAGCATTCGCAAGAACATTTACATCTTCGATCTGAATAGCAGAGTTGATGTACGGAGTTTTACGGCCCTATTAAATGCAGTATAACGACACCAAAAACCAGCCAAGGATGAAACTGTTCATGTCTCTGTTATAACTCTATAAACTATAACTTGGGGAAAATTGTAGGAATAATACGATGCCGATATCCTTTAACTAAGGGGTACAAAGTCTAAGTAAACACTTCAATTAGAGGTGTCACAGCGTGCGTATGTTTTCAGAGTTCTAGTGATGCAGACAAAATGTACAGCTAATTGCCAGCGAAGAGGTATACTTACCGAGATAAAATGGGATTAAGTAACCTTTGAGTTTCTCATGTTTTTATATTATGGGAAGGAATCTAGGGAGTTATTTTTCTGAACGAAAGCACGAATTTGTCTTGTCACAAGGTCAGTGTCCTATGAAAAGCTATGTAAGACAAATGTCAACATTAATCATTGTCATTCTTTAATAAAACAACGTTTTGCGTTTCTCCATTTATCCTACATCACTCCTGAGCTATACGAACAAGCGTCTATTTTGTGTTTTTGATTAGTCTATTGGAATTTCAGAATATGCGAGTGGATACGTATATATATATATATACGTGTATAAACAAAACGCATCTGTCCAAGGTATTCTGGGACCTATATGTAAGTTCAAAAGTTGAAGGCAGCCACAAAAAGACACATAGAATTTTCTCCTGTACACTGTGTTAGTGCAGGCTGTCGAAATAATGAGAAACCTTTCGTTCCATGTGATATTCTTTGGCACCTGTGGATAATAATTATATCATGTCCCTAGAATAGGCCTGTATGTGTTTAAGTATTTTTGTGTTCTTGTATCGATTGACTATTTTGAGTTTTGTAGTTTATTTTGTATTGTATGTTTTCTGCCAAATAAAATAATAATAGTAAATAATAATAATATGTGCTGCGAGCTCCAGATCCGATTACAGAAGTCAACCATATCAAAATTAGCACGAATGTGATAATTTTATCTTCCATTGCTGTCATTATTCACTGTCATTATGTTGACACATTTCCTCTTCTGTTTCGCAGATACTGCCATCAGTATGTTGAACGTACACACGCATTATAATGCCCTCGCACACGCGGAGACGGCCCGCAAACAAACTACGTAAAGGGTATAAAATCAAGAAAGCTAAAAAGTTCAGGTAACGGTATTCTTAATGAGTAGAAATTTTGATAAAATCGATATTCGGATTTTTCTCATTTTTTCAGAATGATTTCTCGATTCCTCTCTCTAGTCATTACCCATATGTCTGTTTTGAAGCTCGCGACATAACGTTAAATATAAAGTGTGACCACTGGTTAACGTGGTAGCGAGTGCGAAGCATGCATACTGTTTCAGGTGCATAACTTATATAACTCACGAATACTTTTTAATGAGCTGAAGTTTTATTAAACGGTTTCATTACGATTACAATCTTTAGCCGATTGCGGTCTCTAACAAACATGCGACTACTAATGCAACAAAGAGAATGTCTGATGGTTGCCAGTATAGATGAACGGTTGGACTTGGTTTAATGGAATGGATTAATGGCTTCTTTTATGGCAGACTTGCTTGCACGTAGAGCCAATATATGAACTGAACATGGTACAATAAGTAAATTAATCTACAGTATAAACATTGCTTAAGAAAAAATCAGAACGGGTAACTGGGATCTCGGGGCTTTAAGACTGACAGTCAGCAATGAAAACCTGTAAAACAGCCGTCGATTCATGACATAAATATCTTGACTTTCAATCAACAATTATTTGAGGGATTGTTTTGTGATCTATGTTTGTTAAAGATTTAAACAAGACAAAAAAAAAACAATTTAAAGACATGTTATAGTTGTTATATAGGTTAGTAAATCTTGGACCCCATGGAAGAACAGAATGATCTATAATGTGGATCATAGATCTGAAATGGACTATCCATCGTTACATAATGTATCCTATATTATTATCGTTGTCATAGTCATGTCAATTTGTTTTCACTGTGATACTTCACCCTTGATTCATGTTCCAAGTATGTCATTTTCAACACTGTTTATATCATGATTTTACTGTTTCTGACATAAAAACAAACAATAAGAAGATCGTTCTTATAGACCGACGTCTATTAAAGGCATAATTTACCATTTGCAGATGACACAAAAACCCAGCATTAGTGCTTTGAAATAGTTCTAAAATGTGAGTTAGGGATAGAAACAACCACTGTAAAATTCTGAATCGGTCAAATCAATGTTAAGTATTGTTAAATATACAGAATGTGAACAATAGTTATAATAAAAATGTTTCCAGTCTAAACCGTCTGCAGTTACGGTTATTGAGAAAAATACAGATATCTCCTTATATTTTCGGCTTTATCGCGAAAATTTTATATGATAGGATGTTTTGTGGTACAACAGGCCTACACATATGCATTAAATGTCATATCTCGAATTTTTTTAATCACTGTCCCGAAAGGTAAACATGACCTTTAAGCGCTAAGACTGTGATGTTTATTATTCCGAAGATTCGTTAGTCCGAAAATAAAATAACGAACGGGTGCATGTCACCCAACTTATATGAGGTGAGACTCTCTCACCTCCCTGCTAGTATACAGCCCACGAGTCATTCAACCCATGTGTTCGACACCGAGCAAGTAATGCTCATAATGAGACCGACACCAGGCAAACGGGTAAGACACACGAGTTCGACACTAAACAAACAAAGCCCACGAGACCGACAAACTAAGCCCCGTGATGCAATGTCGGTTTCGTGGGCCGTTTTAGCCTACTGTCGAACTCGTGGGCATTTTCCCTTTTGCTTTGTCGAACCAGGGAGTCTCACCTCCCTGGTCGAACTCGCGGGCCTTGCTCAACTTGTGTCGAACTCACGGGCTGTATAAATGACTCGTGGGCTGTATGACTCATGGACCTTTTTTTTTTTTTTTTTTTTTTTTTTTCAAATGTCAAACTCTTAATTGGGCTGTATACCATGACTTGTGTGTGTCGGTCTCGTGCGATGACCCCAAACGAACCTTCGGACTAATGAACCTTCTTCATAACTCAGCAAATAAAGCTCGAATCAACGAATCCCTTTTCTTTTTCGGACTAACAAATATCTTTCGTAATAACAAACCTTTGGAATATTCGTACGCACTTTCTTTTCATTTTTGTGATCAACGAATCTTCGAAATAACGAACCTTCGGAATAACGCCTCAGATAGTGGGATTAACTAGCATGTAAGTAGAGGGAATATGTGAGTTTCAGAATAACGAACATTATATTCAATTTCAAAGCATTTACTCGTACGTGATTCTCATATCATGTGCTAGTGAGTGACAAACAGATGCAATTACATATACTTCGTCTCATGCTGTTCTACTATCAATATCCTGTTGTGTGCTAGCTACGTCAAATTCATAGCTGTCATATGGCGAGTCACTACACATCTAAACATGTACTATAGTTATAATGGTGATAATGCCAATTTATCTCCTCCTACGAGTTTTCAGCTTTTCAACAGTAACGATCAATCCGTATTGGTCTCACAGTCTCATAGAATAAAAGTCTCATTATGATGCCACATTTATCAATCTGCGTCTGTAGGATTATAGTACAGAATGTGATCTACATACAGATTGATAGCCTTTTAGGAATATTGGAAAATACCACAAAACACGGGTCATTTTAGATGGATAGTTATAATGGTGATAATGCCAATTTATCTCCTCCTACGAGTTTTCAGCTTTTCAATAGTAACGATCAATCCGTATTGGTCTCACAGTCTCATAGAATAAAAGTCTCATTATGATGCCACATTTATCAATCTGCGTCTGCAGGATTATAGTACAGAATGTGATCTACTTGATAGCCTTTTGGGAATATTGGAAAATACCACAAAACACGGGGCATTTTAGATGGATTGCGACCGTCATCCTCATACTCCTTGTGAAAACAAATTTCCTTGAAAGGACAAAAACACGCAATATCATTATCTATTCATAGCAAAGACTCAATCATTTAGCATTCAATCATCCACCATCCGCCTCCATAACTACCACTCGCGTATATACACACACTAAAAATAAGGTCTTCTTCATGATTATAATGGCGTCCTTTGCCCATCTGGGTATAATAGCGCTTCGGTGTTGCTCTTGCTCTACCAGAAGGCCCTGTCATTATTATTACCCTACAGCTTTGTCACGTATTCATCAATTTTACCTGGGTCGAGAGGGACATGATCGGTAAAAACATCTTGTCCAAGGATGTACTTGTAGGCGCTTGACGATATTCGAACTCGGGAACCCAGATTGAAAACCAAAAGAGTCCAGTCCACCCTATGTCTATACAGTGCCCCCTTTATGCTGAGATAATACATTGGGAGGTTGTGAGGTCAGACCCTATTTATGCTTTTAAATCAGAAACTTTTCAAGATTACTCTCCATTACATTTAGTATTAGCCAGTATGGTTGAGTGTAATGTTGAGTTACTTTAGAAAAAAATATTATGTCACATCCACTTCTACAATATCAAAACTTACGTATGAAAAGTTGATGTCGGGCTATAGTTTACGTGCGATGGACTTCTTCTCATGGCCGTCGGTTTTCGCAGGGGGTGGAGGCGGGCACAACGTATAACTCCAATATAATGCAATTATATTTTATTTCAGAATTAAACGCAAACAGACAAACAAACAAACAAGCCAGCAAAGAGCAAGCTTTCGGCAAGGTTTAGTTCCTGAGGACAAACTGAACAAAGCTCTTGTTATTTGGGTAAGTCGGGGAGATATATCTGAGATTGTGAGAAAATGTTATCTTCTATAATGGATCCAGAGGACGTTATTACGTGGTGACCAGTCCTCTAGACATGCGAACGATATAGAGCCCCATCTGCAACTATGGATTGGAAGGTTGAGTCCTCCTATAAGCTTGGCATACGAGGCGAAGTCTACAGTTGATCAGAAAGTGGAAGGACAGAGAGAAGGGTGTGCGTGGCTAAAAGCTAGGAGGGTGGTTGGTGGATTAGAAACAGTGTCACATCATGATGCTTCGTTTCTATCACAGCGATCGCTCTGTATAGTATTCGTTCTTTTTGACATTTTTTGCACCGTGCCAGAAGTTGTTTTTGTTGTGTTTTGCTTTGCCTTTTTTTTTTTTTTCTGGTACAGACTCTGTCCGGTTACAGTTAGTGGTTCCGAAGTTTCATTATTTCGAAGGTTCGGCAGTCCGAAAATTAAGTATTAAGGTTCGTTATTTTGAAGGTTCGTTCGTCCGAAAATGAAAAGAAAAAAAAAAAAGGGGGGGGGGTCGCTATTCCGAAGGTTCGTTAATCCGAAAGGGAAAAGTTCGTTACTCCGAAGGTTCTTTAGTCCGAATTTCAAGTTCGTATCCGAATTCGAGTTCAGATTAACCCGGGATTAACGAATTAATGAACACATTTTCGGATAAACGAGCATCACAGGGCATAAAACGGAATTTGTGGCGAACCTTCGGAGTAACGAACGTCACCCACCCTGTCCAGACTCTATAGTAATTGTTCATCCACCTTCGTGAGAAGCACTCGTTGACTTTCTCGACCTCAACTGGAAAATATTGCAAAGACCCTCAAGATGATAAAACAATATCATTATCTTTGAAAAAAATCCCTGCGATACACACTCAACGACCCCCTCCCCCCCCCCCACACACACACCCTACATATACGAATCTTCCGCCTGTCAGATGATTCCATTAAATTTCTTTCCGAACGCCGTCTAGGCAATTATTAAAATCACTGCCCATGCACAATACACACTACATGATTATTGGACGTACTTAACTCTTTTATCAAGTGCATGCATGCACATGCATTGTCATTGCATAATACAGTAATAAGCCAATCAATAGTATCGCTATATTTGTACGGACCAGCTCTTTGCGACGAATATACGGTCATACAATGCAAATGCATTATAATAACAAAAGAAGTGGTATTATGTCGCCACCGCTTTAGAAACGAAGGCTTACAGCTTCGGGTAGTCTGGGTTGATATTGGTTCAGTCCATCGTCGTGGACACGTTAATAGATTGTGGAAATAATATTCCGCGCCAGGGAACAATTGATGCAGTTCGTATGTACGATCATACATGGAGGCGTCTCGTATATTGAACAGTTTTATCGCAAAACGAGCTAACGAGCTAACTCCATTTCTTGTTAAGTTGAGATATTTGTGATTAAAGCTGCTAAAAAACAAAGAATATAATAAGAAAATACAAGATATTTTTAATCATAACTTCAAAAATATTCCTTGTTATGTCACAAATGAGGTATTATTGGAAAGGTTTAATTTTGCTCTTTCTGATGGTGGACTTTAAAATGTTTAAAAATGGAGCTTAGCTCATTTTGCAATGAAACTCTTAAATTATAGCTTGGTGTTTCAGTGTAGATGGGCGGAAATTCCTGTCATGATTAAGAAAATCCCCTAATGCTTAATATAAATGGACTATTTCTTGCTCTATAATGAATACAATGATAAGCTGTAGAGTTACCTTATTCCTCTCTTTCTCTCCTCTCTCATTTTGACAGCTGCTTCCGCCTTGGGTATTTAATTCTTGTGTATAATTATGTTAAAATGCAAGCATATATATCATTCATTTTCCCCAAAGGGCACCAATAATATCAAACACAAGATAGTCTCCTGCATTTTAGTTAACCTAAAACTACGTCCTGTTGTTCCATTATATGCAGCAATATGATATGTATTATTACGTTTTATTTAACATGAACATAGATAATCATGATCTATTGAAATGCAAACCAATCAAACCAAATCAAGTCAACTTGGATTTCTCTATGCCCTAATTTGTTTCTTTCGATTCTGTATGTAACCTGACATTCGTCTGCCTATACATTGTTAGGTTGGGAAGAGGTTTTGATTTTTGCCATGGAAACCATGAAAGAATCGCGAAAGACGGCTATATTGATAAATAATTCAGCAGTTGAGCTCTATTTCTTATGGGGACGACTTTACGCCATGCTAAAACTATATGATCAAAAACAGAATCAATCTAGATCAGATAACTCCTGGTCAGGACCGTTTTGCCTTGATGTAAACACGATCTTTTCGCTGTGTTTGCACATTACTGAACCTACCTCTACTCCCAATAAAATAGAATACGACTCTACAAGATAACACCGACATCCCGGACTGAGATCGGGCAAAACTGTGCATAGTCCCACGGGCTGATATCACACCAACTGAATATACCGAGGAAACAGTATTGACTGGAGTGTTCGTCAACCAAGCGCGAAGAAGGGGTGTGAAATGAAATAGAACATTTTCAAAACTTTCTTGCACAGATTATAACCACTGAGCCTATAGTGAATGAAGGGTTTCATAGCAACGAATCTGTTTATCAATGTATTCATTCATACTCAGTCTATAGTAGTTCCTTGCAATCAGAAAGCAATGTAACTGAAGCTTGCCGACATCCGGCAACTAGGCTGTATACATTGGATTCTGAATACTGGAGTTATTAAATAAATTGAATAGTACATAAAGTAATTCATATAATCAAGAATGATATATGCATTAAATAAGGCGGTCTTTTGCCAATGGGGGTACACTAACTTACCCGCGTCTTAAGGCTATATATGTCATTATCATGTTGTATGGAATTAGCCACGTCAACACTGCGCTCATACAGGCACGTATGAAGTCAGAAATATAAAGGTTGAAACGCTCATATTATGAACATGAAACGGTCCTACAATCTTCATTATGCAGGCATATTTTGCTTGGGCAATAAGTTTACAGCAATACAATTTGTATACCTGCACTGTAATTAGAAAGTGCTGAGAACGCAGTTATGGACTCCAAGGGCCTGAGCCTGTCGTTCATAAGCCTTTTAACGATGGTATGAAAATTAACACTTATTGACGAAGCAATTTTCTCTTGAAAAATGTCATCATGGCTCTCAAATATGCACATATTAGAAAAACAAAAATGGATCCTATAAAAATATACAAAATATCGATAAAAGTACAGTAACAGTCGAGCAAAGATTAGCATTTGAAGAAAAACTAAATATCCCAGTAAGAAAAATATAAATCTGACAATTTTTCAACATGTTTTTTTTTTCTGGGTTTGAAAGCCTTTTGGTTTCAGTTGTCTGTAAAGCAAACTCATAGAAGAGTCTCTTCCACCTCCCTGGTTTTACTCGTATTGCGTGCCGATCGCAACCGTTCGATTTTGATCTAACCGAATAGACCGCATCATTCTATTAGCAGATGGTTACAAATAAAAAGATTAATAAAAACTTACCACAGCTATAATCCGTGGGAAGGAGGTGTGTTCTGTTGCTTGTCCAGGAAGAACAGAACAGAAAAGAAAGTAGCATTACATTATAAAGGGCTACAATCCAAAACTACACATTTTAACAAGGTAGTACATTTCTTCTTGCTGTCCAGAGGAAAAACGTTCAGCAACCGAGAAGATGTCTGTGCTGATCTCTCACGTTTGCGAACTCGAATTAATCAACACCAGGCAAGCACGCATGCCCAACACCAGGTGAGTATACACGTAAGCCACAGTCCGATAGGTTGCGGACGCACCATTCAATCAGCTTATTACAAGGACGTTACCGATAAAGATCGAGTCAAGATAAAGTATTAAAGTCCTTTGATACCACAACGTCGAGAAGATTTGGAATCAGCGAAAGACGATCATATAATAGCAGTCTGTGAATAGATAAGAACTTAGGAGTGTGGACAAAAGAAAAATAGCATGGGCCAATGTCAAATTTAAATGTACATAGCATGCTATCGGAACACATAAGGGAGAGATAAGAATACACTTTTTTTTTTAAAAACACAATTCGAATGTATTCAGTGTATAACTACGTGGATTCAGGCGATACAAACGTCAGCAGAACACATCAGGGAATTTTGAAGAAAATTGGACAATATGTTGCGAAAGCTTAAAGTATTAATTTCCATTTTCTTTAAATCCGTCATGCTGTCATTGGTGAAAACTCAGGCTACAACAGTGATGTCATAATTCCAAAACAATAGAAAGAAAATATACAGAGAATTCGACTCTTTCTCATTTGCCAGCACAGAAAAGGAGCACTATAGAGTTCCTTCAGAAGTCTGGGGAAATAATGTCCCCCACCGCTATGTCAGTCGTAATAAGGACAGAAAATGTGCACTTCTCATAACAAGTGAGTGAGGAATTCTTTTTACATTTTCTTATATCGTAATACCAATCGAACTTCATAGTTATGGCGATGTGAACTTACTAGCCAGAGATGACGACACATAAGTCTAAGATTTCAGAATAAATAAACAAAAAACAAACAAACAAACAAACGGACAAAAATCCGACTTTTGAACAGCTTGTCGATTTTAAGTTTCACTAATGTGTTTTCTGTTTATTTTCCGCATTCATTTTAAGTCATATTGGATGTTTATTGCCCTTGTCTTTAGTTTATCTCAGTTGAAAAGCAAGAAGGAGCAAGGCTGAACAAACCTGTAGGCAGGATTTGGGTTGTTGGAAACCAAGGATAATGGATTATGCATTTTGCTTGCAATGCGGACAACCTGACAAAAGCTGTTTCCCCGGCAACATCGAATTCGATGTCGTGATGTCATATGCCCATTACGTAACGCTAATTTGTTGGCAAATGTTTGATGCAGCCATGGATGAGGGCGGATTGCAACACAATGGTAGAGTTTATACTGCAGTGTATTCCAAGTCATGATATCTTTCCTTTGAGGACACAGGAGCAAGACGCATTCCTTCCACTCTAACATGTTAAATGCAATGCAATGCTTGAAACTCACATAGCATGTATTTGTAATGCTATGTCGGGTAAGTCATAAGCAAGCTTCGGGCAAGCATCTCAATATAAGTTGCAGGATTTTTCCCCACTAAAGACAAGCGTTAAATCCTGATTACATGTCAGTAAACTGGTCCATTGTGATCCATCATAGCAATGATAAGGGCCCTGTTTTATGGAGAGTTGTATATAATTATGCCTCTGCCACGAAGTGGTGCCGGAGGCATTATGTTTTCGGGTTGTCCGTCCGTCCGTAAGTACGTCCGTCAATACGTCCGTCCGTCCGTCCGTCCGTACGTCCGTCCGTACGTCCGTCCGCTTTCGTTTACGCGATAACTTGAGTAATATTGACTGGAATTTTACCAAACTTGGTCCAAGTATAAAGTATGATGGGGCAATTAATTGATAAGATTTTGGGTGAAATCAGCCAAAGGTCAAAGGTCAAAGGTCAAATCGTGAAATTGCATCCGTTTACGCGATAACTCAAGACTGGATCGAGCAAATTTCACCAAACTTTGTCGGAGGATGATGTATGATGGGGCAATTACTTGATAAGTTTTTTACTGAAATCGGACAGAGGTCAAAGGTCAAAGATCAAGGTCAAATCCTAAAATTTATCTGTTTACGTGATATTACTCAAAACTGGATGAAGCAGCTTTCACCAAACTTGGTCCAAGGATGATGTATGATGGGACAATTAGTTGAGTAGATTTTAGTGACATCGGCAAGAGGTCAAAGGTCAAAAGGTCAAGGTCAAATGCTAAAAACGTTGCTATTTCCCTCATATCTATGCAATGCCCAAAGGTATTTTCTTGAAACTTAGTGTAGACATGTACTACTGCGTAAAGATTCTCCAAAGAGAGTTTCATGTCATAAGGTCAAAGGTCAAAAGGTCAAAGGTTAGGTGAAAATGTTGCAATATCACTTTTCTCGCAAACGGTTCAATGTATCTTCATGGAACTTGGTGCATACGCATGTACTGACTGGCAGGGATTATCTAGGGAATTGAGGGGTGGTGGGTCAATAGTAAGGGGGGTCAAAGGTCAAGGTCAACTCCTCAAAATTTTACTATTTCCCTCATATACTAGTATATGTAATGCTTGCATTATTGGTTTTAAAACTTAATATATACATGCATTACCTAATGGAGATTCTCCGGGAAATTTCCAGCCAGAAGGTCAAAGGTCAAAGGTTAAGGGTCAAAGGATAGGTTTCAATGCCCCCCTCCCAAAAAAAAAAAAAAACTATTTTGTACTTTAATTACACTCTTTCTTCATACCTTGGAAATTACTCAATGCATAAACTTATAAAAGGGTCCGTCAGAAGTCAAATAAAAATTCTCAATTCCCTAAATATGTGTACCTGCACTCTTGGACAATTATAGCATACCCAGTTCAAGGAAAGTGAACATTCAAGATATTTCTGACAAACCTGTCATTTCAATATTTTGCCAGTTATGTGAAACTGTCATCACACATTGTGAAGACATTGTACTATACACCTATTGGAAGAATCATGCATTATGGCGGAGGCACCAGTCGCCATAGCGACATTTCTAGTTGATTATATAGTTGATTTCTATCATAAGTCTATGGCAGCCTATGTGGTAAGGGAATTTACAATCGATTATATCTTTTGATAAAACGGGGCCATGCACTGACGGAATGCTTAACGACAACAAGCCATAGAAGCCGTAATCATTGTGTGAGAGTGAAATGAATTCGTTATCAAGGTTAGCATTAATTTGATTGAGATTCGTTTTCCATCTATTTTCACCAAACGGGAACTAATGAGATTGCGCAAAAATTTAACTATGAAAGCACTGATTTCAGTTAATGGCGGCCATACATGTTTTATGAGAGACGAACTTTGCTAGATAGTATAATGTCCATAAACCACTGTCATTATAGCAAACAAAGTCCACGAAAACAGGATAAATCGATAAACATGTATTATACAGTGCATCCTGCTGTACAAAATGCAGTTCACTTTTTTATTAAAGCCACGAATCCCCAAACAATTCAATATAACAATCATTGGCGTTCATGATAAGCAAAGCGAAAATGTCAAGCATGATGAATTCAGTCGATTGAAAACCATGAATAAATTGAAGAAATTAGAAAAAGATAGTCTTGATTTCGGGCGTCGTGCTACAAGGACGGTCCAGATAATCATGGGTATACTATCTACGTAATTTTCAATTTCTGGTCTTATTTTGACCAGTAATTTTACTTTTCTTTTCGCAACGCAGAAACAATGTAATGTTGTCAAAATTAATGTCCGGAAGAAAAATCACACACACACACACACACACACACACACACACACACAAAGCGGGCCAAAGTGCATTTCGACGAGAAGGAGAAAGGAAGGAGAAACCCTGAGCTTTGGAAAAAAAATAACATTGCACTTTGAAAATCCATGAAAGGACACTACTCGTCTTTGGCGCCATTGTTTTCAAATTCATGGCAACCTAATACATTATTGTGTGTTAACGGGACTGTTAAAATGGAGTCCAAAAACGACAAAGGGTAAATGAACATCGATGAATATGGATATTTTTGTTTTATTTTGTTTGCATTTTCAGAAAAATGGCAGGAATTTGCATATAACCCGCAAAAAAAATTAGCAAAGTCGGTGGTATTTAAGTTGCAACTTGAATAGAAAAAACGACAGGAACTCGGAAACATAAACATAAACGAGGGGAGATTCCGGAAGATCATGTAAGGGACGACGAACATTTTGGGAATAGACATTTTTTTAATGGGAAACTGGAACAGAATGACGAGAGAGAGAGAGAGAGAGAGAGAGAGGGGGGGGGGGGGAGAAAGGGAGGGAAGGGGAGGGGTAAGAGGGGGCGGGAAAACTAATGAGAAAACACAGATTCTAAAACGAGATTTCGCTTACACGGAAAATACGGAGACTGAGTTGAATACAAGGGATATCGCAGTTGAACTGAAGCTGCAACAGGAGACTTCCTGCTAATTTCTTGCTAAAAATAAGAAAATATTAATTTCCGTCGCCTCTTAGAGTCGCAGGATTGATAAGGCTTCGGGCATTCGTCTATGCAACCGATCATTCATAATAGCAAACTTACCTCTATTTCAGTTGCACTGAAGCTGCAACAGCAGACTTCCTGTTTTCTTGTCAAAATAATGAAGCAAATTAATCTCCACCACCTCTTATAGTCCAAGGATTGATATAAGGCTTCATCATTCCTCGCAAATCGAACATTCATAAACAATTCCTTTCCCCCATTTCAGTTATACGGTGTACTGAAGTTACCATATCAGACTTCCTGCTTTCTTGTCAAACGAAGCAAATTAATCTTCATCACCTCCTATACAATGTAGTCTAAGGATTGATATAAGACTTCATCATTCCTCGGAAATCGAGCATCATAACCGTTCCCCCATTTCAGTTATACTGAAGCTATACCACAGCATACTTCCTGCTTTCTTGTCAATATAATGACGCAAAAGAATCTCCATCGCCTCTTATAATCCAAGGATTAATGTAAGGCTTCATCAGCTTCATCATTCCTCGACTACCAAGCATTCATGATAACAAACTTATCCCCATTTTCAGTGTGTGTGTGTGTGTATGTGTGTGTGTGCGTGCGTGTGTATGTGTGTGAGGTTAATCCATGTATGATTTGAATGAAATCAATAAAGATCAAGAAAAAACAAAAAGTGTGTGTGTATGTGCGTGTGTATGTGTGCGTGGTTAATCTATGTATGATTTGAATGAAATCAATAAAGACCAAGAAAAAACAAAAAGTGTGTGTGTGTGTGTGTGTGCGTGTGTATGTGTGTGTGGTTAATCCATGTATGATTTGAATGAAATCAATAAAGATCAAGAAAAAACAAAGTGTGTGTGTATGTGTGTGTGTGTGTGTGCGTGTGTAATACTTTCATTTCAATGACGCCTTGCAGCATTCTTTATGTGTGAAATAATTAGGCCTATGATGTAATTTCCCTTTTTCATTTTACTTTACTCGAAATGGCGTTCCTTTATACCGTGACACTCTGGGGCAAGAGAGAGAAATTCCCGTGCCATCATATTGATATGCTAAGAGAGAAAAAGTCAAACAAACAGGAGAGTGAATATTTCATTCAAATTGGACGAAAATGAGAAAGCTATCATATATTTTAAAGCTTTACATGGAGAAGTGACGGCGGTAAAATTTCGTTCGCAAAATTAGTTACGTATCGATACGGCGGTAGTATTAGCGCTCAACTGCCATCGTATTATTTTCCCACATCAATTATGAAACTGAAATAAAATTGATCGTTTAACTTGGGGTACCCATTTGAAGAAAAGAAAGACATGCCCAGTTTATCCAACATCTGAAAAATACTGTGAACACACATTATTGACAATGATAATGGAGTCTGACAGAAGAAAATCGTAGTTTATTCATGCTGCGATGACTGCGGATCGAATTCATAACTCTATACAGTTTTCGCAGTCTCTTTATCATGAGAGACTTCATCATACATCTCCATCAGTTATCTTATTTTCCCCTGGCTGCTTTTCCTCAAATCATCCCCATCCATTAGTTTAATATCAATAATTGACTAGGGCCTACAACGACAACATACTCTAAAAACGTGCATTATAAATGAGTGAATGTGAATGCGATGTATTTACCTTGTCCATTAAGAACTCTCTTCTACAAAATGAATGTTTGTATACCGGTTCATATACCGGTCGTGGCGGAGAGATTCTTAGATTCGATCAGCTTTATTCTTCATTGGACATACACACTCTTACTCGAAGGAACCATTAGAGACACGTGTGGCTCTCGTCACTGATAATTTCGAGATTTTCGACATCACCACAGGACTCAGCATAATTATTTTGGGTTCTATTGCATGTACATTACTATGGCAACCAGTGTCTCGCAAATGTTCCCCAAGCCAAGGGTTCATCGTACGGTTTGCTACTAACTAGATACCTGTAGACACGGGTACATTTATTATCACATGCTCCAACACCACCCTCGCCATGACTGGGTATTACAGGGTGTGCGATGTAACATACCAGGGGGGTGTTTCATAAAGCTGTTCGTAAAGTTACGAACGACTTACGAGCGACTGGTGATCAGTTCTTGTGCTGAATTATGGAAATTCTGATAAGTATAGCACATCAGAACTGATCACCAGTCGCTCGTAAGTCGTTCGTAACTTTACGAACAGCTTTATGAAACAGGGCCCAGGTAGAAACCTCTCATTGCATGCATTTTCAATTCCCACACCAATTGTGGGAGTGCATCCATGGAGTCACATGGGTTTGAATATTGTGTCTCGTGAGAATCTTAATCATTCTTCGGTGTGGTTCTTTTATATCATATTATTTTACATGTACATGTAAAGTTGTATTTCATTCCCACAAAAAATGCAGTTACGGTCAGAGGTACTAGTCTGAGGAAACAGGCTACACGTATCTTTCTATGTTCCTTTCTTTATTTCTCTCTCTCTCCCTCTCTCTCTCTCTCTCTCCCTTGGTCTATACTACTTTGAATTTGTGTGCCGGGTGTTTGTTTTATTCATATTACGTGACTCAAAAGGACGCTATTACAGCGCACTCCCGTTCAAGAACACGGTTACGAATTCCGTTTACAACGAACTAAAAATTCAGGCCGCAACATAATCCGTTTTATGCTTTTTTTTTTTTTTTGGTTTGTTTGTTTGTTTGTTTATTTGTTCGGTTATAACAAAATTTAAATAAAACGAAATAAAATTACCGGTCCCGAGGACTTCGTTATAACGGGAGTCCACTGTAATATCTTTAGGCCAGCAACTATGGGTCCAAAGGCTCCAAGTCTCTGAGGATTAGACAAAGAGCATAAAGTTCCCTATATACCAACACGGCTACTGGCAACTGCTGCTGTCATCGAGCTCGAATCAGTGACCTCGAGATTGTTGTCCCCCTGTTCTCATTCACCGAGCCACAGCAGCTATCTTCTTCTCTCTCCATCTGTCTGGATGTCTTTCTCTACGTATCTATCTATCCACACTATCTATCTATCTATCTATCTGTCTATCTATCTATTTATATATCTATCTAACTACATAATCATGAGGAGCTTGATCGCAAAAAAAGGTCAACTTCTTTCTAGTATGCAACAAGTGAGGTATCATTAAACTGGTCTTATTTTTCTCTATATCCGATGATGGGCTTACTTTGAAATGTTCAACTATGGCGCTTGACCCATTAACTTCATATGTAAATGCATGATCCTTTAAGCTAGTGCTTGTGAATTTAATACAATATATTATCTGTGGAGGGGTAATCTTTGAAAGCACCAGTAAAAAGATGGATAGCGTACAAGAACAAGAACTTCTACATATCCATGCATGGTGTGTGCATAAACATGCCAACATGCCAATACATTAGCCTACACCTAAACTCATCTTGTATTACAGAAAGTACAAACGGCACATGGCAGCCACCAAAGCTACACGCGTATATGAAAAGAACACAATGTCATGGAGGCATGAATGAACTCTATAATCAATGTCATTACTTTGATTAAAAAATATATTAATCATCATAGGCTTTGATCAAGAATCATTTGCCAAGGATTTCCCCCGAGAATTCCCCCGAGAATTAAAAGATCTGCTGTAAACAAAGCAAATAATAAGAAAATATGGAATATTTTCATCAGAATTTCAAGAATATTTCTTCTTATGCAACAAGTGAGGTATCATTAAACTGGTCTTATTTTTTTCTATATCCGATGATATGGCGCTTGACCCATTAACTTCATAATGTAAATGCATGATCCTTTACAGTTTTGGTGTTGGAACCGCTGGATGAGGAGATTACTAGAGGTTCTGTCGTATGAGTGGACAACAATACAAAGAAAATATAAAGGAAATTCAACAAAAATTCACTTTTCTAGCATTATGAAAGATCACTTGACTAACCGCTTTCAGAAAGCAGAGGGAATAATTGCTACCCATAACATATGTCAGTATCAAGTTGATGGAATTTGTAATTTTAATGAAAAATGAATTTTTGTGGAATTTCCTTTATATTTTCTTTATATTGTTGTCCACTCATACGTCATATCATCTACATGTAGTAGTCTCCTCATTCAGCGGTTCCAACACCAAAACTTTAAAAATTCATAACTTTTGCATCGATTGTCCGATTTTCTTCAAACTTTAACTGATGTGTTCTACCAATGTTACTGCTTTCACTCAATCCACATTGTTCTTTTTGTTTGCGTTCCCTTTAATACAAGATGACTTTAGGTGTAGGCTAATGTATTGGCATGTTGGCATGTTTATGGACACACCATGCATGGATATATTGCGCTATCCATCTTTTTGCTGGTGCTTTCAAAGATTACCCCTCCACAGATATGTATTAAATTCACAAGCACTAGCTTAAACATTCATAACTTTTGCATCGATTGTCCGATATTCCTCAAACTTTCACTGATGTGTTCTACCAATGTTGCTGCTTTCACTCAATTCACATTGCTTTTTGGGTTTGCGTTCCCTTTAAGTTACTTTGCTCCAAGGCAACACTGATCAAACAGAAAGTACAAACGGCACATGGCAGCCACCAAAGCTACACGCGTATATGAAAAGAACACAATGTCATGGAGGTATGAATGAACTCTATAATCAATGTCATTACTTTGATTAAAAAATATATTAATCATCATAGGCTTTGATCAAGAATCATTTGCCAAGGATTTCTCCCGAGAATTCCCCCGAGAATTAAAAGATCTGCTGTAAACAAAGAAAATAATAAGAAAATATGGAATATTTTCATCAGAATTTCAAGAATATTTCTTCTTATGCAACAAGTGAGGTATCATTAAACTGGTCTTATTTTTCTCTATATCCGATGATGTGCTTACTTTGAAATGTTCAAATATGGCGCTTGACCCATTAACTTCATAATATGTAAATGCATGATCCTTTAAGCTAGTGCTTGTGAATTTAATACATATCTGTGGAGGGGTAATCTTTGAAAGCACCAGCAAAAAGATGGATAGCGCACAAGAACAAGAACTTCTACATATCCATGCATGGTGTGTGCATAAACATGCCAACATGCCAATACATTAGCCTACACCTAAAGTCATCTTGTATTAAGTTACTTTGCTCCAAGGCAACACTGATCAAACAGAAAGTACAAACGGCACAAGGCAGCCACCAAAGCTACACGCGTATATGAAAAGAACACAATGTCATGGAGGAATGAATGAACTCTGTAATCAATGTCATTACTTTGATTAAAAAATATATTAATCATCATAGGCTTTGATCAAGAATCATTTGCAAAGTCTTTGACTAACCATAAAATAATATAAATGCTTTCATTCATGTAAATCAAAATATAAGTATGTTGAATATACTGTAAATGAATATATATGAATATATATATATATATATATATATATATATATATATATATATGGTATTATTATCCGCGTGTTGGAATAAGAGCATGAAGACGATGAAGACAAACAAGTTGACATAATGCATTAGAATCCAACTTCATTTATTTGTAAACCAAATTTTCGACCCTTGCACGGATCTTCCTCAGGGTAACAGTGATATTTGTATTTGAAGCTCAGCACAGAAAATAATAATAATAACAAAGAAACGCGCCTGGTTGTCAGCTTAGAGTATGAGCTAGGTTAGCAACCAACACGCACGGTTGTTAGCTTAAAATTTGCGCTATCTTCATGAGTGCAAAATCCTTAAACTCAATTATGACGTAACAATGCATCATAAAATGCATAAGAAGTAAGACATAGACATTTTTAAATCAAACTGATCGTTAACCAGCCGCGCAAAATACATACCAACACGCACGGTTGTTAGCTCATAATTTGCGCTATCTTCATGAGTGCAAAATCCTTAAACTCAATTATGACGTAACAATGTATCATAAAATGCATAAGAAGTAAGACATAGACATTTTCAAATCAAACTGATCGTTTACCAGCCGCGCAAAATACATACCAACACGCACGGTTGTTAGCTCAAAATTTGCGCTATCTTCATGAGTGCAAAATCCTTAAACTCAATTATGACGTAACAATGTATCATAAAATGCATAAGAAGTAAGACATAGACATTTTCAAATCAAACTGATCGTTTACCAGCCGCGCAAAATACATACCAACACGCACGGTTGTTAGCTCAAAATTTGCGCTTTCTTCATGAGTGCAAAATCCTTAAATTCAATTATGACGTAACAATGTATCATAAAATGCATAAAATGCGGCTGGTAAACTGATCGTTTACCAGCCGCGCAAAACATATAGCAACCCGAAGAGAGCATAACGATTAAAATATGCAGATAAAACATTCTAAAGGCATGTTTGAGTAATAGCCGGTAAACTTTATCGAATTGGGCCTAAATTGAGGCGCAGAGACAAAGAGATATACTACTTAAAGAAACTATATTTGCCTAGCCATGACAGGTCTCTGTTCAGCCCAGTCTGAAAACTCTTGCTACGAATTATAGCGCGCAGTTCAGCCAATTTTCTCTCATCCGCGGATTTATACCCGCCTCCGAAGAGGCAGATCTTAAGATCACTTAAGGAATGGTCGGTTTGGCTGAAATGCTCGGCTACTGGGAAACCGGTTCGGCGTTGCCTGATTGTACATCTGTGGTTATTGAATCGCATTCTGAAACTTGTACTTGTTTCACCAATATAGGCTACTCCAGGGCATTTGTTACAAAGAAAACAATACAAAACGTTACTTGAATCACAGTTGTGAGCAGGAGGATAGATGGTATAATCAGATGAGAGCTGTACGGAGTTATCCGTTATTATGTGAGCGCATATCTGACAGCGCGTTTTGCCACATTGTTTGTTACCTCTAGGTTGAGGTGGGCCGGGTAGCTGATTCCTCACCAGTAATCTTTTCAGACTGGGCGGCTGCCTCTGTGCATGTAGGGGGCCCTAGGCATGATTTTAGCAAGTTTTTCATCGACCGTGATTGTGGGCCACTCTTTCTTGATTGTAAGGGCAAGTTGGCGACCTTTCGGGTGATACGTGGAGACAAAGGGGACTGCTTCTTCCCCTTTGTTTTTTCTTTTTTGTACGAGAAGAGCCTCTCTACTTTTTCGGCTCACCCTTTCCATGGATTTCTTGATCAAGTTGATCGGATAACCGCGCTCAATGAAATGCCTGCCTAGTTGCAGTGCATCCGATTCGTAGGTATGAGGGTCGGATGTTATTCTTTTGTACCTCAATAGTTGGCTGTACACTATTGACTCCTTGATGTGCGTAGGATGGAATGAGTTATAATTAAGATAGGTGAAGGAGTCAGTCGGCTTAGTGTACACCGATGTTTGGAGTTTCTGCCCATTTGGGGAAAGAGTGACCGTGACGTCAAGGAAGTGGACTTTCTCTTTTGAACTTTCCATGGTGAATTTGATGTTACCATCGTGTGAATCAAACCTTTCATGAAAGGATTTGAGGTCATTGGTATCATGTGGCCATATCATGAAAATATCATCTATGTACCGGAGGTACAAACTGGGTTGAAGATGGGATTTTGAGAGAAAGTCCTCCTCCAACTCGGCCATGAAGATGTTTGCGTAAGCGGGAGCCATTTTTGTACCCATTGCAGTACCTTTGCTTTGAAGAAAATATTCACCATCAAACTTGAAATAGTTGTGTTTGAGGATGAATTCTGCCAATGTCGCTAAGTCGTCAATTTCAGCATGAGAATATTCCGAATGACGACGCAAGAAGGATTGCAAAGCCTGAACACCTTCCTCATGAGGTATGTTGGTATATAAGCTTTTCACATCCATAGTCACAAGAGTGCATCCCTTCGTAATTTCGGTGGAGTTTATCTTGTTCAAGAAGTCTGTGGTGTCTTTAACATAACTTCTGATATTACATTCTGATATATATATATATATATATATATATATATATATATATATATATATATATATATATATATATATATATATATATATATATATATATATATATATATATATATATATATATATATATTCTACATATTCAATATACTAGTATGTAGAATCGTCTGCAAATTATACTGTTACACTGTACTGTAATTATTTTCTCCACCATTACAACTGGTGAGACAGGTAGAGGGCTGTTGTAATGAAAATACAGTGTACATGTACAGGTGTATGTTGTATCTGTGTTCTTTATAACAACAGTCTACTGGATATGAAATACAATTCATTAACACACACACAGACCTCACTCATCATTTAACACTGTTCATTTTTAAACTTCAATGTAAGACAAACTGTGTTTAATAAAACAGGAATTTGGTGACATATGTTGTATTTATTTCCATATATAGAGTCTGGAAAGCAGAGTGTGCAGCTGAACTGTGTACTCCCACGAGTTACCCGAGGTGGTAAAGATGAAAAATGTCTATGCCTACAGGTTCCAAAAATGTGGTTCTCAGTGACCATTCCATCAAAACTACCATTAGTTTCTTGGTCAACAACACCTTTTCCAAAGGTTTGGCTTGAAAGGGAAATCATACACACTAGATAAATGATGGACCTTCATTCTGAATTATCACATACTAACGTACATAAAACGCCTGCTTGCTTGAGGCAAAGTAAAAGGGAATGTATAGTTTTGGTTGAGATGGGGATTCAGATATTAACCTTTTGTGAAATAATGAGAAACCTCTTATGGAATATGAAAGAGCATACAATTCCAGAGGAATTCAAAGTTTATTTGATAAAAATTGGTTTTGAAATGGCTGCGACATCAAAAAACAAACTCAAAGTGGTCTCAACAAAAGGTGAAACCCACCTTTTATTAGGACCTCTTTGTTTTTAGATACCTCGAATTTTCATCAAAATATACAATGAATCCCCCTTAGAATTGCACTGTCTTTCATATTCCATAAAAAGTTTCTTTTCATCCCCCCCCAAAAAAAAAGTTGGAAACCCAAAGTCCCTTCTCAACCAATAACTATACCATCCCTTTAAGATCACCAACATCTATCAATAATGTACTTTATTCTGCCCAACAATTCACCATTTGAGAAAACTGTGTCTCCTCAGTTTGTCATTGTACTCTCTCAGCTACAATCTGGATGTTGGATCCCTCCTGGCTTCTTCTCAGTTCCTTTCCCTCTTTGTCAGACTGCAAAAATTGTAGCTACATAAAAACAATAATTCTTCATTTCTTTGCCAGTAGTGCAACATAAAATGATTGTAGGGCAAAGTATGCTAGGCCCCATATATAGTTACTTTGGGTGCCTTTATCTGAAACATTTTCTGATACAGAATTACGATCCTAAGTACATTTAAGGTATTTGGGGGCAATAGATTAATGTAACAGTGTTTTCTTACACGTTTAGAAACGTCTATTTATAAAAAGCTATTCTAAGGGCGATTTTGCCATTTTGAAACGTATTTATATCTCTGAGCCGCTCAGGTCAACTTATAGCTGTTTCTGGTTGTGGAGAAAAGCAAGCACCATTTATGCTT
The DNA here is from genome assembly GCF_964275005.1 of Diadema setosum. Classification (NCBI taxonomy): domain Eukaryota; kingdom Metazoa; phylum Echinodermata; class Echinoidea; order Diadematoida; family Diadematidae; genus Diadema; species Diadema setosum. The sequence continues at coordinate 39,357,598 of NC_092689.1, forward strand.
TCTACTCACTGTCTGTGCATGAATGATGAAGGCATATTTGGTGGTATGCAGTTTAACCTCTACTTTAAACAGCACAAAGCAGTAGCACAGTGACAATACTTCAATGGCAATTGTATGATGTTTAGATGAACACTACACTATGAGAATCCCATTTCAAACCACTTTCTATTTTGACATTGGGCTAGTTTCGTAACTGCAAAATAGCGCACTACATGTATTTTGAAACTTCGGGCTGATGAAGACAGGCCTATAAATGCCATTCAAAATGTATTTTGAAACATGATTCTCTCTCTCTCTCTCTTGACAGAGATAAACGCAGCCTTTATAATGCCTCATTCCATGTAATACACGAATGTTTGTATAATGTCATTCAACTCTTGCAGGTTTCACGAGAATAAAAAGTCACTTTTGTCCAGCCATCCATAGGCAAGATGTAATGTTATATTTTTGGTAAAGGTTGCCTTCCATGCAATTGGCACTGCCTTGATCAGCTAGAGGCTAGTGTTTCCTGGATACAGAAGGCACCCAAACTCCATCACTGTCTGAGCTGGTACTGCCTCAGCTGGTATTTCATTACATGCCAGAGTTATTGCATAATGAGGCAATTGAAGTTAATAACAACTGGGTAGAATTAATACACCTTGAAATATTACTGGATCGATCTCAGAAGAGACTGTGACTTTACACTACAGTAGATATACAATAAGATACATCTCTTTTATCTTTGCACATTGTACAAAAAATGTACTGCAAAGGGTAAGAGATATTTAAGCAACAAAGTGCACAGCATCTACAGTCAGAGAAGCAGGAAGTGTATGAAATACTCTGAGTCTGGTTATGTGTTGTCTTCATCTTTCATGATTTCGTCTCCATCGCCAATAGGCTGCTGTGTCACCATTTTCCTCTTCTTTGGTGGACGGTATGATCCCATGCCCGCTGCAGCATCTGCCTCCTGCTGTGTGTAGGGTTCTAGCTCAAGAGCCTTTAACCTGCATGACACATTGGCAACATCCAACAAGACAGATTAGAATTTCAACATTCAAATTCAATAGTCATTAAATGTCTCTTCACACTGGAGTAACTGAAAATACATGTATATTTGTTCAGTACAGTTCTACACTTCTAGATCAGAAACATCTGAATTTTCATGATCCCATCAAAATGTCACTGTTCTTAGAGCCCTTATTCACACAAGTGTACAGTCTTGAGTAGAAAGGATGATGCTGATATAAGATACAATTTTGCCAAGGAAATTTTCTTACCTTCGTTTGTGCGTTTTGCTTCGAAAGTGTTCAGTCATAGCAGCTTCGTCTACAAAGTATCTCCTATCAACAGAAATAGATGTAAGGGATACACACAGTGATGAATAACAAAATGCCAACAAAATATCATTAAAACAAATCCTTTTTTTTTTAATCTTTGCAAAATGAAAGCAAAACAAACTGATCCACATTCACAATTCTACAGATTTTTGTATTTTCTTTATTTGTCTTTCATTTTCATGCACAAAAGTGCTGCTTCACAAGTCTTGAGGTAAAGCATTGAAGGTCTAGACTACAAGACATAAAATCAGGATATACAATCAGGAAATGAACATAATTTCATGAACTGAAATTTGCTTTGCAAGGCTTCAAATGCACGTGCACACGATCATACTGACATGAATCACTGGAAGTTAGAGATAACATATATTGCTCCCCTGCTAAAGTTGAATGTGATAAAAAACTGATCATAGTGAATACTGAAACAATGCATGCATGTAATTATATCTAGTAAGTTACTCATTACACAGAAAAATCTGTCTGTCAAAAGGAGTCTTTTATCATTTTTTAAAAATATTTTATCAGCTCTCTTCTGTAAACAGACAGGAGGGGATCCATGAAGTCAGACACAGTCTCCGCAGAACATTTCCCCGACGACCAGATACAGACCGATCTTTCAGTCAAGATAGGCAGTGTATACACTGTGCCCCTGTGCTGTGGCTGTGGAGTCTCAGTTTGGGAGTCAAGTTTGCCCACCCCGCCTGTGAGTGGTATTTTATAGAGGCATCAATTCAAGACCCATAGTTTTTACAAGAAACTTTCAAGGCAAAGAATATTTGTATGGTACAGGACAGAACATGATGAGAGGTACCTAACATGTTAGTGACAGTACTAAAGTGTTCGACAGTAAGGTTGCAATTGTTACATCGCTAAACAGTTGTTCAGGTTTGAGCTTGCGTATGCATGATTTCATGGGTATGTTGTTGGAGGGAAAATGTGAGGAAAAGGGGTGGCTTTTAAATTATTTGCTTGCCAGATTCGGGCAAGCATTTTTCCCTCTTATTCCAAAACGCTTCCCGACTTTGATTTTCACTTGACGCGGGAAAGCGCTCATTGTAATTTCACTCATGTTATCAGGCAAATATATGTTAACAATACATGTAATTACCATTGATCTACATGTAAATGAGGATTTTCTTCAATTCTTTTTCCTCCCGTTTCCTCAGGTTATTTACGTGTAGAAACCTATCTCCCTAATTTCTCGTGATTTGTATGCATGTTTGAATGTTCCAGCGTATTGCGCCCCGTCCCACGTGTATTGTTAATTTCATATGTGAGAAAGCCTTTGCGCGTGGGTGGTCGATCTAAAAATAGGTGGTCGATGAATTTAAACGTGTAGAATTCTAGGTAGGCTTGACACAGCGTCTGCATAGACACTACGTCTGGTCGGGCTATTAAGTAAACAATACATTTCACTTGCATTTGACTTACTTGAAACTAAAAATAAATTTACAGGTTACAACACCGTTTACACCTGGCTTTAAAGATAATAAAAAGTTTTGGTACCTCAAAAGTGTCCTTGAATTTCCTTGTCTTAGTTTGTGTTTCAGGTTAAAGTACATTTCATATAACTAACACTGTGAGACTTACTCGCCCCAAAGTGCTCTCATGTCTTAGTAATCATGCAATTAACTGCGATCAGCAGCCCCATACGCATAGCGACCAGCAGTCCCATACGCATAGCGTAATCGGGCTTCGCATTGTAGCATTCAGGATCATGACAGATTTAGTATCGCAGGGTAAATGTCAACTTAAAATCCCATAAATTCTTCAATTTGAAGACTTACCAATTAACTTGAAGTATTGAAAACAGGCTTCGGGCAACGTTTGGTTCTGCCTATAGTCCCTTTCTGTTCGAATTGATGACTGAATGTGACTCGGTCGACAGGACCTTAGGAGAGCTACATACAGTACACTGAATACTACAGCCAGTGCATGCGAACACATCACATGCACACAAATTTCAAATCCATGAACGGGTAAGATGTTTGTGTGCGCATGCGCTGGCCATGGTATTCAGTGTATGTAGCTCTCCCAAGGTCCTCTCGACCGAGTCACATTCAGTCATCAATTCGAACAGAAAGGGACTATTGGCAGAACCAAACGTTGTTCGAAGCCTGTTTTCAATACTTCAACTTAATTGGTAAGTCTTCAAATCGAAGAAATTTTTGGATTTTAAGTTGACATTTACCCGCGATACTAATTCTGTCATGATCCTGAATGCTACAATGCGAAGCCCCATTACGCTATGCGTATGGGGCTGCTGGTCGCAGTTAGCTATGCGTACAATGGGCTGCACGCTGCTGGTCGCAGTTAGTGGTTTCGTACAATATTTATCGACGCTGGACAGCGTCGGCTCTGGTACGAAACCATTATTGCATGATTACTAAGACATGAGAGCACTTTGGGGCGAGTAATTCTCACAGACAACGTACTTTAACCTGAAACACAAACCAAGACAAGGAAATTCAGGGAAGCTTTTGAGGTACCAAAACTTTTTATTATCTTTAACGTTACAATTTTTACAGAATACTTACGCACAATGAAGACAGTAGTGTTGCGCAGAACCTGGTTTATCAAAATCAATGTCCTGATTGAGCAATTTCTTTGCATTTAGTGGCTTGAGGTCTTCATCGATTTCATCGAGATCTTTCGTCTTCCTCTTGGTTCTATACTTTTTCTTGATATGCGTGTATCCACGATGGTGCCTTTTTCTTGCCTGTCGCGTCATTATGTTCAGAATAGGGTAGGCCGTAGGTGGTAGTTACAAGTAGTGGAAACACTAGCTCACCACGTCGCTATTCACTAATAAATATGCCGGGTGCCGGAAGTCACTGACTGTGTCTCTGTGCTACGATCGTACGAGTATAAACGTAACCAGCTGTTACTGATAGAAGGATGGTCTGGCTGGATCTACATTACCTGTTAGGGTGATTAGAATCGACAGTCGTCAGCTATTCCTCGGATCGGGGACTTAGTCGTAAGAAGGCAACAATGCTGCAGCAGAGTTTAGAATTTTACTCGGATGGTATCTTGTACACACCGACTACGACGCCGTGCATAGTGCATGTGCAATGCAATGGTGGTGGTGCAATGAGCTCACCACGTGTACGATCGCCGAGCGAGCGATCCCCGAGCCTCCATCCGAGTCTGGTGCATGCCGTTTTACTAGAGCAGCTGCAAAATTGTCCATGTAATATGTGCGCACGTGCCTTATTTACTCGAGCTGATGCAAATTGCTCGACACAATCCACAACTCGGCAGTAAGACTTTACTACCAGTTCTACATGCTCTTCTTGCTTTATTAGTGCACCAAATAGATTCTGAAAATGTAGAACTCTACACTGCACCACCTTTGCAAAATTCGAGAAGGAGGTCGAACTATCAAAAGTCAAGTACAGTACAGTATTGGTCGACGACCATAACAGGGGCCGACTTTGTTTCGTTACCTTGCAAGTGCTAGTTTTACAAAAAAGACTTAAAATTTGTGTATTTGAAATTAGATCAAATTCATGCAATTTAAAAGTAAAGATATATTCTAAAATAATATTAATATTTCTGTATTGATTAGTATGTTTTATTTTTGAATCTGTTAAAATAGGTAGGTCCACAAGATTGATCTGTTCTTTATACACATTGCGTAATCGTCAATGTCGATCGTGGACGTATCACCGGCGTACACTCGCTTCAGCTTCATCGGCGGCTTCTGACGATCGAAATACGGTAGGGTAAACCGGCTTTAGTCGTAGATGAAATAACACTGCTGGCGCTCCCATGAACCATGATTGATAAGCTCTGGGTGAACGCTGTAAACTAGTTACTTAGAATAAGTTAGTAGTGGTGAACATGAAAAGGCTATCGCCACTCGGCATCATCGATCATATCGGGTGGATGTTATGTTTGTTATTCAGTTACGGTTGTGCTACTATTCAAATTAGGGCTACTTAGTCATTTAGTGTAGACTCTAGAATGTTAGAATGGTCATTTATGGATGGTTATCGTTGGTTTAAATGGACATCTGAGTCTAACAGTTAGTGTAGTAGTAGTCAATTGGTAGTGTCGCCCTCTCACAATGAAATGCCCATTCCACACCTCATTCATCATGTTATCATCATAGTGCCACAAAATCAATCTGTAACACTGTTGTGTTGGTGTTAGTGGCAGAAAGCATGCATGCATGTATGGTAGCCCTACAGTACTATTGACCACCCTTTTTGAAACCGACCGCATATACATTGGCGCACAGAACGCTTATTATGCACTTCACTGCGCGCAGAGCACATAAAAATGGATTGGCTTTGACCGTTGATGAGGATGGTGTGGGAAAATGCGAAAATTCACAAAATTTTGAATGAATATTTTCACCGATTCGTAATGTAATGTCTATGGAAGTTTCTAAAAAGCTTCATACAACACAATTGAACACGGTGTTCAATACAACTCGGTTTGCGTGCATTGTCAATGCAAAAACAGCGGTCGATCTCGAGGAGCTTTACTGCGGGGAGCTGAAACGAGGCCACGCAAGTTCGATGGCGATATTTTTGCACTGAAACTTCCAATCGAAAAGGGAACAACGGCATTTGATAGTGCTGGATTTTCTCAATCACGTAGGTCAAGTTTTTTACGTAAATTTCAGTGTTAAATATTCTCATCAAGCAAATAAACATTAGGCGGTCGATGAGTAGTAGGTCCAACCATACTAAGTAGGCAGGAACCGTACCATAGAATTATACTGTCACAGAAAGTGCGACACTGCTAGTGAAGAACTGTTGCCAAGTTGAATATACATGTATATCACCACACCAGCTGCGCTGTATTGGCTGCAGAATTGTAGAAATTCTACAATTCAGACATGCGCATGCTAGATACGCCATAGCACATCTCCGCGGGTTGTTTTTGAAACTGATTTTTCAGAGACTCCAACCCCAAGCACCTTCTGATCTGGAGATTCTCCCGCCTGAAACCCCAAGCAAACGGGAGACTCCAACTTGATGTGCGCAAAGCGTAAAGTTCCTTGTGGCTGGGGCCGGGTCTAGGGTTCAAGATGCTCTCTCCTGCTATCTAAAGTTATTCTAAGGCTTTTTTTTTTCAATATACAATGGCAATAAGTAAGAAATCATTTCAAGCTGGAGACACAGAGCCAGGGCGGGAGAAAATAAATCTCAAGCGGGAGAACAGGAGATTTTGCAAAAATGGGCTTTCGGCGGGAGATCTCCCGTCGAAAACGGGAGAGTTGGAGTCTCTGATTTTTGATGAAGTCGGTGCCACTGGCTGATGATGCAATGATGCCTGTCTCGCCATTTATCAGGGCTAGATTTCACCATTCCTCTGTCTAAACAAATAGTGTAAACGCTAGGTTCCTATAGCTATGAATTTTATTTAGAACCTCTCGCGAGTCTTGTGTGAACCAGGCTTTCGTACAATTTTGCGAGTGGTTAAATTCGCAATTGCATTGTGGAGTACAGTTCTGCCCTACTGAATGGAGAGATGTATGCATGCATGTCACATTCAAGTCAATATTTGGCCTGTCTTTATGCGCAAATAGCACCTGACTTCCGAAATTCTTGAAAATAAAAACCTCACGAAATATTGGCGTATAGCTATAGACGTCTAGTGTACACTACAGTAAACTCGATAGAACAACCTAGATGCTATATTTCATTTTCTGTGTTTATGGGTTCTTGATGTTTGGTATATGTTTCAACGAGAACTGAAATTTATTGTAAGTCCAGATTAACAAGAAAATATTTAAAAGTGAAAGGACAAAGCATGAAATTGCATGTAAGAGTAAAAATTGTGTCTGAAAGGAGTAACCAAGTCTTTGTCTACAGTCCAGTCTTTTGATAGTAAAAAAAAAAAAAAAAAAAAAAATGCAGCATTTCACATTATTATTATTAAATCCTGTAAAAAATGTCCAATACACAAATGTAGGAGTAAACTGTGTAGGCAACGCTGAACACTGGCACTGGTCCGAGTCTGACAGTCCCAGACTGGTAAAAATCACTGTTGGACCAGCAACTTTTGCTAGATGGCTAGGTTTACTGAGTGTGACATGACCAGTAAGATAACAAAACTTACATTGTCAAGGCCAGTTGAAAAAAAAAAAAAGCGCAGGGCCAGTAAATATAAGGTTTGGACCAGTAGGAAAAATAGGCTAGTTTTTATCCCTGGTGTTGGTCTAGATCTTGTAATCATGTGGTGATTTGATGGGGGAAAAACAAAGTGGGTGTGGTTGAAGGAAAAGAAACGAAAAAAATATAATGAACTAGAAATTTTAGGAGCTGTTCATAATTTTACCTGTGATGAATATAGAGAGTTTTGATGCTAATCTCATTTATTTAATTGATGATTAGTTTATAGTGATGATATGAATAATGATACATGTAATGGTAGGCCCCTAATGATGATAGACCATTGTCACTTTCATTCCATTCTTCTTTTATCTATTTCAGTCCGTCCTATATGCAGAAAAATGGAAGCACTGAAACATGTTTTAGTGCACAAGGCTTCACCCATCCAGCACCTGTGTATGAGATGTGTCAAAAACCTGTCGGGCTACTCCCAGCTACTACGCTATCAAAGGTGTTGTACTGCACCTCCATGTTTTCAGAGAAAAGGATACTGCACAGCAGTTGACAGTGTGCCAGAACAAAAAGCGACAGCCCTGCGAGGTATGTTCAGAGGTGATCTACATAGTAGGCCAGAAACAGAAATCTGTAAAGAAGACCCTCCCCAAAAGAGAAAGTATAAAAATCATTAATTTGAATTTACAATGGAATGAATAGGTTTTTCTGTTTGTTGAATGATGTCGTTTAGATGTGCAACACTGGGAATCCTTTGATAAATTCCTCTTTCTGGAAGAGTGGACCTCTCAATTTTTTTTTTTTTTTTTAGTGGACCATTCAATTCTTTTCTTTTTCTCGACTAAAACATAACCTTGTATTATTTTTGCAAGTATGCATGCATTTAACTTTATTTGTATCATTTGATATCATTTGCCAAGTTGTATGTATACGTTAGAGATATAATTTTTAATTTATACTGTGTTGTATTCTGTGGGAAAAAAGAGAAGAATGAAAATAAATGATTTGAATTGAATTGAATAGAGTGAATGAATGCTGAAACTGATATCTGAGTATGACATAATCTACATGGCAAATAGCCCAAATATGATGGCCTTTTCTGACAAGAAGTCATTGCAAATCAATGAATGTCCACCTATTTTTTCAATCATGGGGTGCAGGGACCAGACTGGTCAGTCGTAGTCTAATCCTGCTACGAGGGAGAGATGCAGGAGATCTACTCCAGGGTCTCATGACCAATGACGTGGAACTACTCGGGGAGGATGATGAGGGTCTGCCGGCAATTTTTTCCATGTTTCTCAATAAACAAGTGAGTCAACCCCAGACCCAACCAGCATCCTGTCTTGTCATTAAAGCTAGCTATCTATAGCTAGTACTGTTATCTCTGTGTTCCCAAAAGTAGACTTTGTATTCATATCTACAGTCTGGCAAGATACATGTATACATGTAAAATCATTATCGTTGCTTACTTATACATGAAATGTAATAGCTTCTGCTCCTTGGATTTCATAACCTCAAAGCAGCTATTTAGGTGGTACATGTACTTACACTGTTTATATAAGGATTTTACAAGCAGAGCAGTGACAGGTGCCTGAATCTACACCACTTGAGAAAGGGTGTATCCTAATATTCTTATATGGTCAGAGACAATATTATCAAGACCCCTTTATTTTAAGACAACACTTGTCACTGTGCCAAAACAAGCTTCTGTGAGAACAACTTCTTTGTGGAGCAGGGATGTAACACATCTTAGAATAAAATTACTCACAGTACTTAGGTATCAAAATGCTGTAACGTACATCGTACAAATTAATGTGTAATTGGATATTTTTGTCCTTCATGTCAATATATTTTTTATTTTTGTCCTTCATGTCAATATTTACTCATATGTTTCAGAAAAACTATATCGTCCATGCTTACCCCACAAGACAAAGAGAATCATTTCACTCACCTTCCACGTACTCGCACACTCCTTGCTCAAAAAACAATTGTTTTTACCGGACCTAAATTCTGGAATGATCTTCCCGCCGATTTAATCAATTGTTCTAGTATGTTTACATTTAAACAAAAATTGAAATTAATGTTAATAAATGAATATAATCAGTCTGATTAGAATATTTCAATATGTTATATGCGCAGTATCCTCGTTCAATGTATATTTCTGGTTTATGCTCCCGTTATATAATCACTGCACCCGTATTTGTATTAACATTTTGAACTCATTATGAAGTTGATTATAGATAATGTGTACGTATATACTTGTGTACCTAATTATATATGCCATATTTTCATTTAGTTCTTATTCTTTGGGTTCTTGTTTTTTGTTTTGTTTTTTCACTTTTTCTTTTTATTCTCTTATTTCTTTTTCCCTTTGTACTTTGATATTTTAGCTTTCATAATCGTTTCGTCATTATTACTTTGTGTCCTATCTCCATTGATTGCATAGCAAATTTACACCGGTATTTTTTCATGGAACCTGCGTTTACAAGCTTTGCTTTTGCGGTTCCATCATATTTCACAAGTTATAGAGAATAGTCTTATGTACATTGTGTATGCTGACACACTTTTTTCTGTTCATGTCCCGACGTATGACATATTTTGTATCTTACTTGGTTTGTATTCTTTTTTTGGATGTATTGATGTCAAGTGAAATATGAAAATAAACGTGCTGGAACTGTTCACTGTGTCTCGAGTGCAAGACCAGTGCAGTTTCAGTTATTCAATTCAATTCAATATAAATACAGTAATAAACTTCTGCGTTGCCATCTTGCTTGAGTCACTTTCCTAGTAGTGCCTTATGAATAGTATCATGTACCTTGAAAAGCTAGGAACAACTTTACCAAGCCTATCATTGTGAACAGTCCACAATGTTTGTGAATGTGTAAAATGGACAAAGTATCTTCCCATTCTGTACAGGGTCGCATCTTGTATGATGTCATGTGCTATCGATGGGGTGGAGGTCAGGAAGGTGAACCTCTGTCATATGTCTTAGAGTGTGACTCGACCATCTCACCAGAACTGCAGAAGCATCTCAAAATCTACCGCATCAGAAAGAAGGTACTGGACACATCCATTTCTTGAGGAAATGGCAACTCTGCTTGGATAATTCCAGTTGTCAAAACTGTCTAAGCTTCTGATGTCATATGATTTGATGACAGTTGTGCCTTTGAACATCAATCCCCAGAGTGACACATCTACTTAATTTACTTCTATCATTCAACAACAAGCCATATGGACTAAAAACCAAAATACACAGTACCAGTAGCTGTAAACCTTTGGTTTATGTACAGGTAAATCTTCAGAGACAACATGTCAGTGACAGTCAGTCTGAACTTGGAGTTGTTATCAGTACTTGTAATAAGTGTGAGTCAGGGATAGAAATAACAAATGTAAAAATATTAATCAGTATAATCAATGTTAAGCATTGTTAAATATATGCAAAATATGAACAATAGTTATAATAAAATTGTTTCTAGAATAAACCATCTACAGTTACGGTTTATTGAGAAAAGTAGTGGTATTTCTTTATATTTTAGCGTTTATTGCGGAATTTTTACATGGTAGGATGTTTTGTGATACAACTGATCGACACATATGCATCAAATGTGATAACTCTAACATATTTTTAATCACTGCTCCCAATGGTAAACAATACCTTTAATTTCATTAGGTGGGCATATTTGTGTGTTGTTACTTTTCAGGTTGACATTGCATCACTGGATTCTGAGTACCATGTGTGGTCAGTCTTCAGTGAGGAGGATGAAACACCTGCCCCACAAGCTTCCTCAGACTCCTATCTCTGCCACTCCCACAAGGTTGCTGACCCAAGGATCAAAGGTCTAGGTCAAAGGATCATCCTCCCACATGGCAATACATGTAGGATACTACATTCCTTAAAGTTATCAAAATAACATATTAAAGAAAGATGTGTATGACACATGTAAACAGCACAAGCATTTAAAGTCTTTCAGTGAAAGTGTGGAAAACTCAACAGCATTCAGGTCTAAACTCCTTGATGCAACGAGAAAATTTAGCTATCGTGATATTTGGGATACTGACATTATCTCATCAAGAACACATCCCTAGATAAACTCGTGAAAAAAAGAAAAACAAAACAAAACACTGTTGTGATCAGCCACAGCCTTTGCTAATTCAGGCAAACATGAAAAGCGACATTCTGTTGATGGTACAAATGAGGAAAGATGATAAGTACTTGAGGGAACTTTTTGATGCTGTTGACTATGCCTCTCATTCAGGTAAATAATACAAGTGCCTTCCAATATCTCACATCTACAGCTTTTTCTCAACTGACTGAAGGGTAACATGCTTGAGACTCACGCAAAATCGATTCACTAAGTTAGTACACTTTAATCATGAGCTAGCAGGCAGTTTGTAAACTGATCCCTAGTGCTGTGGCTCTCTCACCTTTTGTACAAACACAGTGTCTAAAGTTGCAGAGGTCTCAGAACAAGACTACCAAACACACCGTTACCAGTGGGGTGTGGCTGAAGGGGTAAACGAACTCCCTCCTGGAGAATCACTTCCCCTCGAAGCCAATCTTGCCTTGATGAATGGAGGTAAGACTTTCGGAAAAACAAATGTAATGAACAGAAGATTAATTCATGTGTGGAGGTTTTATTCAAGTGAAAGTAAATGAATGAATGAAAATATATATATGATTGATACATGCAAAGGTGAATGGATGATAGATTTAGCCCCAAAATGAATACTTTGGTGTTTGTAGGGAGGGACTTTTGATATCTTACATTCTACTGTTTTGAAATAATATTTTTCACTCGAGCAGTATGAGGTGCAGTGTATTACTTTTTCCTGTCATGTTTAGATGTGAAAGAAGATAAATGACATTGCATCATAACACAGGGAAGGAAATCATTTATCAAAAGAAATGGGTTGCTGTCAAAATATACATTTTTGAAAATGCAATGGGAATGGTGTCAGTCACTGCAAACTCAGTAACATATCAGTCATTTCATTTTGCTGTTCATCCACTGATATTTTATTCCAATAGTGAGTTTCACCAAAGGCTGCTACCTCGGACAAGAGCTGACTGCTAGGACTCACCACACAGGAGTCATTCGTAAGAGAATCATGCCTGTCCAGCTGCTCAGGTTAGGATTTTAGATATTTGATTTGAACTCTAGATTACAGACGCAATTTCAATTTAGAATTTGGAATTCAGGAGGTATTTGCAAAAGAATCATGCTAGTCCAGCTGCTGAAGGCTCATTTAGAACGAATTTGTAAAGCTTCACCCTCATCAAAAATTAATTGCAGGCCGACATGATGCAGTAATGAGCCAGTTTGTAGGTAGCTCATGTGCATATGGATAATAATATCTTTGTTATTTCTCAGTTAGGCCCTTCACTTGTTTTCAAAGCAACATACTGTCTGAATCAGCATCTTTGTGGAGAGTCTGCCTTGAGAGAGCCGAGTTGGACAATTTGTGTAGTTAACAAGTGAAACTTTAGGCTACTGCTTCCACTGTTTTTAATGTGAAACCAAGCAAGCAATCATAACAACAAAAAACTAATAGCAGTTTTGTAATAGTGGTATTGTAATAGCTCAGTGTATCCTTAGTCCTGTCATTTCTTTAACAAGCAAAGTCATTATGCTGACAGGTGTGATGGTGCAACAGTGTGCAAATAATATTTGTCTGATTCCTTGTGTGTAGAAATATTAGAAAACTTCTCATTTTAATCTTCTAAGTCTGAGTGAACATGCTTCGTTGTAGGTCCATGGTCTTAGTGGCTGTGTGATATCTGATATCATCATGTAAAATTGGTTAAGTTCCCTTTTTTTTTTAATGCTACTGGGTTCAGGAATGAATCTTCAGTGTTTCCACCTGGCTCTACCATCAAGACAAATGAAGGGAAGAATGTAGGCAAGCTGAGATGTCACCTCCATCAGAATGGTTTAGCCTTGCTTCGCACAGCTCTGATGTGAGTACTCCCTATGTTCTGAGTAATGCTCATTCTATACAGAGGGATGTATGTGTCCAGAGAGGGGAAAAGCTGCTATAAGTTGAAGATTCTGATTTATGTTAGAATGCATTTTGGTTGTGCACAGCCATAGATTATCTTATTACTGTAGGTATGTATTTAGTTTGTATACCAATAAATACATTTTAATGTTTATGTGTGTACATGATCCTGGGTATGGTTGAGGGAAGGAAGCAGAAAGCAATTCTTGGTATCGCCAGTACCTAGGTGCCGTGGGCAGAGCAGCGTTTCAGATGCATTATGGGATAGCTCACGGGACAAACTTGCCCAGGTTTTGGCTGCACATGCACTCAGATCAAGCTCTGTCTTTATCCAGAGGTATTTTTTTGTTGAAGATTTCTTCGCTTTCCATCATGTGACCAGCACATTGAAGCCTTGCAGTAGTGAACCATGACTCTAGTGACTGCAAATCAATAAAACTTAGAAACTTTCAACTCTTTTAAGCTGAATTATAGCCAAGATAAATAAGGGGTAACAATGGAAAAGCAGACAAATAACTCCATTGAATCGTATGGGAACTGCGACTCGCGTGAGACAACCAGAAGTGAACAAGGGCACCGAGGAATCCCACAGTGCATCTGTGACAGAGCTCTTCAGCGTGCGCAGAAATTTTCTGTGCAATGGCGATACTGAGAACTGGAACTGATTAAATTGACCAGTACTTTCAAATTTAGATGTCAACTTGTCCTTGTGTTTGTGACTTGTATCACTCATTTGTGTGTGATCAAGCCTCGTATACGTCATCTGTAGATAAATATGTACAGTATGTGTGTATGATTTGAAACTAATAATGAAAGAATTATCAAATTTTTCTGCACGCATTGCTCTTTTACCACAGTGGCGACAAACTGTGGTTGTCTCAGGAAGGCAAAGAAGACACGGAGTTGGTTGCTAGGAGACCATCATGGTGGCCAGAGGAAATAAAGAACAAGTGATAGTATCGTCTGCACGCAGCAATGCTCGGAGGCAAGATGAGTTTCTCTTCAGATTGTCAGCTCCCAGCACGCTTAATAGATTCTGTTGGCAAGGTATATCCTTATCGGTTTATGCTGGGCCTTGTGCAAAGTATGGATTGCAAACGCTGTCAAGGATCTCAGCTTGCTGTCATATAGCAGTTGGCAGGCTTGGATGCAATGATCTGTTGGCTTGTGAGTAAGCCGACTGGCTAATGAATGTGCAATCATCAGTTTGATAAATGAATACTGATATCATTCAATTTGCCTCAAATTGCAAAATTGAGAATATAGTTTTTATTTTTGAAAGAGGCTGGAATGCCATATTGCTTGTATGAGTTTATCCACCAATTCGATGTGGAGAGCCAATGTTTCTTGCATTTGTTTCAGCTGATTGTAATATTCAAACATGTGACAGACCCAACAACATATCAGTTATGGTGCTTCCAGGATTGAATATCTTTGGTTAGATAATAAGATTGGAATTGTATGTGAAATCATATATGTTTGAGTCAACTATTTTCGAAAGAAGAAAGGAGTAAATTGATAAAAGGCTATGAATGCATTAATGGTACAGAACAAGATGAATGCTATATCCATCTTTCCCAAACCATCCAACATCTGTTCCATTCATACTTACATCTACTTCTCTGTGTGAGATGTCAATTAATCAGTGTGTGTCCATTTTTAATTTTTTTTAGTTAAATCATGTGAAGTATATTTCTGTACTCAAATTTCATATTGGTAAATACAGTCGACTCCCATTATAACGAAGTCCTTGGGACCAGCAGTTTTCTTTTGTGTTATCAGAATTTCGTTTTAATCGAACAAAGTATATAAAGGTATATAACTGAAAATTTTGGGGCCTGAATTTTTACTTCACTGTAACTGGAATTTCGTTATAACTGTGTTCGTTATAATAGGAGTACACTCTAAACAACAGTACAAATATCTGAAACGTGATACTGAGTTCAATTTTTCCATATCCAGTGAATTCTTTGAAATGATCTCCTAGGAGCAACATTATTATTGTTAACATTATTACTATTTGTGATGTTTTCAAATTCAGTCCTGCAAAAACAATGAATTATTAGAAACTGAAACTGTGGAACCAGTGAACAGACTTTCAATGGTAGTTTAGTGCGTTGGCAAAAGCCATGCTGCTTTTCATTTATACTTGACTTGAAAGACCTTTCAAAACCTTTGATTCATGTGCGAAATAAAAGTGACATTACAAAGACAGATTAAGAATTTAAGGAATTGTTAGAAACTAATATTGAAGTATTGATTTCATTTTTTGGGGGTCACATGACCACAGTAACTTGCATATCCTCATGTATAAATTCACTGCATGAAGTACTGTGCACTTCTTTGCAATGCACATTTTTACAGAAAACAAAAAGTGTAGCGAAACTGGGAGAGGCCCGAGAGCCTCAATTCTTGTCCCTACATGTCTATGTGTATGATGTGTACTTCCAGGGAATAATGCATCAGCAGGACTTCAGCATCTTAGTCGAGTAGCTCTCACTCAGCCTATCTAACTCTCCACGTCAGCACCGCTCACAAGGTGCATTAAAATCATGCACATCCCTTCTATTATTCAACCACATATCAACCCATTCAGCAGGGTCTAGTGCCCAAGACTAGTGGTTGCAAGAAGGAGGCTTAACTTGCGGAGGGAGGTTGCGGTATTTATACCTTTCCGAGCTAGTCCAGTGACTAGTTTTGTCTTCTGAACCCATCATCCCACAAAGTGCATTGGAATGTTATAAAAGTCTATTTCTATGGCTTAGACGTTTCTGGACTTTTTCCCTCAAGTTCCTGGCCTTTTTTCTTACTCTGGGAGTGTTACCTCAAGTTTCTGTGCAGAGTGTCATGAAAGTGTAGGGTGTGCTAACATCTCATGTACAATTTTTCCATCGGAAAGCACAGGGGGTGAACTTAATGGAATTTTTGCACTGCGTCTGAAAGTTGTCGGTGTGAGCTGCATATTTTAAAGGCACTCATTGCATTTTTACCACACTACCCTCTGCAGTAACTGGAACTGACTTGTGGAGGTTCATGTAAAATGTTTTGTCATTACTCTTTCCCTATCAAATGCATATAGCATTGAACTGTATCAAGTTGAATCCCCAATAGCTCCCCTGTGATGCTTTTGGATGACAGCAGAGCTTGCAGATTACAAGCATGCTATTTACAAAATATACCCTGTTTACATCCTGAATCACGGACTTTGAATTTAGTGGGTCTTTTGTCCCCATTTCCAGGCAGAAATGTTAGGACGATGCTGGGTTTTCTGTAATTTGCTTGTTTTGCCAGTCTTCCAAATAAATAAGCTGCATACAAAGTCAGACATTTCCATACATTATACAACCGTATCTTTGGGACCTCCATGATTCGGGCCTACAGGTTTTTATGAACACACCCAATCAACATGAACTTATATCTAACTTTCTTCATCTTCATGATTTCAGTCTTCAATTTGTCTTCATCTTCTTTTTCCTGCAATCTTCCTGCAGTTTCTTTAGACTTCTCTGCATCTAAAACGTTCTCGAATTTCTCTTCTTAATTCTCATTCTCAAGGGGGCATCATAGTCACCGTGTTTGTGACATTGAGCTTCCTCTGCAGCATAATCAGTGTGTGTGTGTCATTGATCTTCCTCAGCACCAACTACCATGTCTGTGTAGTTGCTAATCCTAAACTACGTTTGCCCAGGTTTGTGTTCCTGAATCTCGGCAGTGAGCCAAGATGTGGGGCTAGCTTTGTTTCATTACTGTCTCTTATTTTATTTTGTTATAATACTATTGTTAATCATTCAAACCAAAATTGCTGAAATATATCAGAATCCAGTTTGGGTTGAATGAGTGTGGACCAGTGCCTGTATGTTAAACTGCACACAGTGAAAGGTACTACCACAGCTCATCCCAGTTTTAGATAAAACATACCATTACTTGTTAACGAAGTGAGAACAGTTACCCTATCCATGATGAAGGAAGGAAATGTCAGCGTTGACTTGCTTGTTACTGGTGGATTTTGTTCTCTTTCCACTTCAACTCATAAATTGTGCCATCCGGCAGGTAGGCGCGTTCCACCACCTGGCGGAAAACCAGTGTCGACGACAACCTGTGCACCTTCCACTTCACGTCGGTTTTCACTGGGTCATTTTTTCCCTTCTTTCTGATATCCGTGAGTTTGGTCTTAATGCCTGATCAGGGAGGAGGCAAAACCCGCTGAAACAGTCGTGGGTCTTGTAATCCACTATGCTCCATCTCTGGGCCTTCTGTCTGTACGCTGTTGTCGACGCAAGAAAGGCATTCCTCTGGTACCGATGTGGATGGAGAATTTGGTGTCATAGTTGGTATCATAGTCTTTCTTTGGGGTTAGAACCCTGACCGAGCACCCACTGAGACAGTCCAGAGTGTCTTTGGTCAGCAGGAAACCATACTGGTTGATCTTAATCCTTTTACAACATTTACATGATGCAAAATCAATTTAAATTAATCTCAAGTTCATTACATTCATGACGGATAAATGAAATTATAATCATGATTTTTTTTATATGATTAGACACATAGCACCAAAATAATTCATAAGTTACCTATATCTTTATCATTTGTTTCATTTACATATGCTGACTGAATAATTTCTATCACTGCAGAATGTGGCACTTACTGCAAGAGTGGAAGGAATAGCAGATGCAGCAGCAGGTGAATGGATGGTATCTTTCCCAAGCTGTTTACTTGATCCACTAGCTGGAGATATGTTGGTCTTGTCTGTAGTAGAAGGAATCTGAAAGATGATATTTAAAAAAAAAAAGAATTAAAAAAAAGTCAGTTGTTGATAATCATATGCATTGAAGAATATACCAAAGGTAAATGAACTGGTGTGATGGTAAACCAGTACTGGATTCTGGTGCCATTATCTTTCAGTGGCTGGATATGATCACACTAACCCTCAAGATATGCAAGGGTGTCCATTCACATTAAGCATCTACTTTCTTTGCTAACTTCATAGCAGATTCCACCTTTGTGTTTGTGTGGCTATTGTGTCTTTTTGCTGATTTTTGCAGCTCTTGCAGTTGTGCATTTTCTTGCAGCACTTGATGCACCCTAGCGACATGCTGGGTGTTCTTTCCTATCCCTTATATCCATCAATAATGTTTCATTTTGCCAGCAGATCTGAAATGTCTTTGACTTTGTTACATTGTCAAGATCAACTGAAAGAAGAAACTTTTCAGACAAGGCTGCAAGGTGAATACCTGGTACTGGAACTTTATTTCACATCATTTTGACCTCTCTATGTGATCTGGTGCAAAACCTTTGGTGGATTAGGGGTCTACTTAAAATGTTTGTTTTTTTTTCCCGAAAAAATGAATAAATGATGCAAGTAAATAAGGATTTTTTTTTTTTCAGGGAAGTGTCAAAAGCTAAATCACGAAATTTGGCTCTTATTCTGCGTATGCATCATCACTGTGTATGTACAAGGTCTGTGGGGGAGGGTGTGGGAAGGGGTGCTCCCTCCCACATCCGACGGATTTGTTTGCGTTTTTAGAATTGAAATAAAGCGATCTGAGGCACACTTTTTGTGAAAAATTCGGAAATTGCCATGGATCAAGCAATGGGAAGGTGGCAAGATACGTCTTCCAAGCAGATGAAGCAGAGGCTGAAGAAGTTGAAGTGGTACCTGAAGATGTTGAATTGGTAGGTAGAGAGTTTGATGTGGTGGTTGAAGACCTTGAAGTGGTTGCTGAAGACTCTGAAGTGGCTAATGACCTTGAAGTGGTTGTTAAAGTCCTTGAATTTAAATGTCTCTAGATCTACTGCTGCTCGCCCAGATTGCAAGACCAAGCGACACAGCCCCTTAATCGCCGAACCTCAAGGCTCAAATTATATACCAGTAGCTACATGCACTAGGCTAGGCTTGGTACCATGTGCAAAGTTGCATTTTGTTTTGTACAGCACGGGGCGCGACCCGAGCGCTAGTACGTACAGACGAGTGCGGATTTGAAAAGCTCCCACTCGCGTACGAATAACTCTGCCTATCGATAAACATAGTTTTTCAAAAAACTATGTTTATCACTAGATAAACATTGTTTTTCTGGAAAACTGTGTTTATCGAGTGATAAACAAACAGAGTTTTTCTGGAAAAACTATGTTTATCTGGCGAAAAATTTAGTTTATCGATTGAAAAACATTGTTTATCGTCGATAAACACTGTTTGTCGGCGATAAGCAATGTTTTTCGGAATTATTGGGCAAATGGCGTGCCATATACGCTGCCTTGGGCTGATTGATCAGATAGTTACCGAACCATGGATGCCAATCATTGGCAACAATCCAAATATTCTGGAAATGAGTCGGGTGTTCGACCAAGCAAGGAAAACTCCAGAATTCTTGATAAACATTATTTGGCAAATGGCGTGCCATAAGCGTATATGTTCAAGCAAACCCGCTGTCCATTCACTAACGAAGGCATGGTGAAGGTCATTGGATGGTGTCTGGACTGTTCGGAAATAATCAATGATGTGACTTCCTGTTGTAAACAAAATAGTTGTGCTGTGAAACAAGATGTTAAACCTGTTCCCAACAAAACATGGCATTTTCTGGTTGACCCCTTTTTTAGTGAGGAATGCACTCACTTTTATTGTTTCTCCGAAACCTGTCATTGAAAAGCTTGGAGGCAGCTCGAATGAGTGATTCAGCATTGCACCCATCCTTCCTGTTGAATGGTAGTTTCTTTCATATTTTTTTTTTGCAAAACTTTAACAATTTTTCCACGAAATGCCCCATGAAACCAATTCATTGTCCAGTGGATTAAAGATATTTTCTCCAGTTGATTTTTAAATTCACCTGGCTGGTACTGTTATCAAATGACAAAAGAAGAACTGGGTGAAGCTTCACTATACATATTTTGTAATAATATGCAAGATTTGAAAGTGTGAGCAAGTCATTTCCTAATTGATGATTTCTTTCCTATTTTTCAATGTATCAAAACAATATCATGTGAACATGTCAACGAACCTGAACGAAAAAGAGGCTTGGCCCATGACCTTTATGTGTTGATGTACCAAAAAAAAAAGAGAAGAAAGTATTCTGACCGTTTGAAGGTGAGTGGAGATCATCAATGCTTTTAGCCCCGCAAAGTGATTCGAAAGTCGTCATTTCTTGAGTCTGATTTGATGTGATGTGTAATATTGAAAGGGTCATATTAGATGGTGTTAAAGAAACCTAAATGTTGAAATAGCTAATTGTAAATTCGTTAAATATATAAATTTACTTATAGTGACAACTTACTTATACTTATTATGAATTTATACTAATAGTGGCAATAATGATTGGAGTTTCCTTCAGGACCGAAATTCATTATATTTCTCTTTGTACTTCTCTTTTTGTTCTTATCACATTACTTTTAACATTTTTTTTTCTCCTTGTTTTCAAACCATTGTCTAACGACAGTTTTAATGGTGGAGTTTTGTAATGAAACTATAGAACGTGCATAGCAAAATATATCCATTTCATACCTGATAAGCTTTGACTGCTGTCGCCTCCGGATGCCTTCTGTTCAGAATTCTCTTTTTCAAGAAAGCCATAAACCGTTCAAATGACTACATCCATGAGTAAATGAGCGGCCCACATTTTCGTATTGTTTCGGGGAAGTGGTGCATCAGGTGAGTGTAAAACGCCTGTATGTATAATATGTGTATATATATTTAACGGAACAAAAGAACAAAAACACGTAATCCTGTATAGCGAGGTGAAAGGAAGAAAATGTTATGGAAATAAGCAAGAATATTGATATGAGAGAAATGGGAAAATAAGACACAAGGAAACATGCAGAGCAAGTTACCTCCTCGTTATATACTTCAGAACACCAACGAATCATGAGTTTTGTCATGGTGCTCGTAAAATTTCCTCCTTTTTATATTCTTCTATAACATTGTCAAATCAGTGAGAACTGACTGTTATGCCTTTAGTGACTTTCCGAAAATATATAAGCGAGAAGTATACTGAATGTCTCTGCAAGGCAATTCAGTTGTTATTGCTTTTTTGTTCAAGTATATTGACTTTATTAAAAAAACAAAAACATGACCACTGACTATCTAACATAATTGTGTATTGTAGGGGGCAAATCAACTCACATCTCAAAAAATCTCAAAGTATATCATAATTTTGATATTTTTTCATATGAAGTATAATGCTGACCAAAAACTGTGCACTTTTAAATGCTATAGCCAAAGGGCTACTTAACTTTTTGCTAAAACAAGTCTATAGTAATGAAATATTGTAAAAGAGGATTATCATTATCATGACAATCATTGCCATAAAGTCTTTCAGTTTTGATGTTAAATCGATGTGTGTATTTCTACAATTGGTCAAATCCCCAACTGTCCCATCCCCTCAAGAATGTATAATTGATTAAAAAAAAGATATATAAAAATAAATAAAAGCTAATAGGCTCCAAAAGTGTGTTGTAATATGTAAATATTATTTATACCTGTATGGTGTGCATAGCTTCCACTGGGTACTGGAGAAAGCTGTAGGTCTCCAGTTTGCTCATTAGCTCCACCCCCTTCTTTCTGACCTCTGTGGCTCTCTTATGTCGTTTTGAAGGGGGGCAGAGCCTCTACTTCCTTCCCACGGGTGACCCGCTCATCCCGATCTTGCAGAGCAGGTCGCTCACACCGCTCTTCCTTCCTTAAAGGTGATAGTGCTGGAAGGAATCTACGGCTCCCGATATACAATGTTTTATGATATCTTTTACTGTAGGTGCCTGTTTTGAAATAGATTTTGTGAATTGTTCTATCATTGTAAGTAGTTGCTTCAAAGCTCATAAGCAAAGGCACAAAATATTATAAAAGACGATTATGAGCTTTTAAAATGTGAAGACTGAAAAGTTTTCGATATAGTCATTGTAAAAGGCAAAGCAGGTTAAAGAAGTCAAGGTAATTTGCGATTGATTTGATTTGATTTGATGTCTTTATTATATAAAAAGTTAATGTAATTGATGTTAAAAATGTGACAATGTTTTAAGGATACCATATTCAGACAATATAGGTATTTGTGTCATTGAAACAGTTGTTTTCAAAATAGATATGTTACTTTCAAAATATGAAAAAATAAAGGAATCACACAAAAGATGAAAATACAATAAACCATGAACAATATTACTCAGAATGAAAAATGAAAATAGGTATTTGTCACGACTATCACTGCCATAAAGTTTTTCAGCATGGATGTTAAATCGATGTCTTTATTTGTACATTTGGTCAACTCCCCAACTGCCTCATCCCCTCAAAAATATGTTGTTGATTATAAAAACCAAATCGAAATAAATAAAAAAACTAATAGGCTCTGAAGATGTAATGTATTGATATTAGTCATACCTGTATTGTATGTATGGCCTCCACAGGATACTGGAGAAAGCTGTAGGTCTCCAGTTTGCTCATTAGCTCTACCCCCTTTTTTCCAACCTCTGTAGCTCTCTTATGTCGTTTTGAAGGGGGCAGAGCCTCTACTTCCTTCCCAAGGGTGACCCGCTCATCCCGATCTTGCAGAACAGGTTGCTCACACTGCTCTTCCTTCCTTAAAGGTGATAGTGCGAGAAGGGATCTACGGCTCCCGATATATGGTGTCTTATGGTATCTTTTACTGTAGGTGCCTGTTCCAAAATAGATTTTGTGAATTGTTCTATCATTGTAAGTAGTTGCTTTAAGGCTTGTATTCAAGGGCGCAAAATATTATAAAAGAGGATTATGAGCTTGTTAAAATACAAATGCTGACAAGTTTTTGATATAATCATTGTAAAAGTCAAAGCAGGTTAAAGAAGACAAGTTAATGTGCGATTGATTTGATTTGATTTTGGATTCATGAATGATTACATGATAACATTGTGTTCGTCCAGTGTTGAAATTCTCAGAAAAGTAGGAATTTGGTCTACACGATCAATCTTGCCTGTATGGTTAGGGGGAAGTCCCTTTCCATCCGGGCCAAGGCCTCTTGAGTTCTATGCTTAACCCTGTCCATGTCTTCGCCAGTTGGTGGGTTATAGGAGCAAAGCTTGGTGATCGTGTCGAAGAACATAAACAGGGTTTCCTCTTGTCCCTTCCTGAGGCACCCATTCAAGGTGTATTTCAGGATACCTTAAGTTATGAGCTGTCAGAAAGGATTTGATTGGAGATTTATTTTAAAAAAAAATCATTATTAAAGTATTCATTTACGTGTTGTTTATGAATTTCTGCACCAGACTTGGAATTTTGTGTCATCATGATGTTTGACGATCTTTGTAAAAGGAGAATATTAAAGTTAAAGATTTTATTAATCAGTGCACCCGTGCTCAGTCGCCAATATGTCATGCATTTTTTTTTTCTTCTTCTTCTTTGGGCTTTGGCAGGTCAGAAAGGACATGTACTTCCAATAAGTTTTAACGTGTAGCAAATCAATGTCTATGGCCCCAATGAATGCAGTACTTCAAAGCAATAACAATTGATTTGTGATGAATTGTATCATGGTTTGTTTGCTTCTGAAGAAAAGAAAGGGGCAGACAGAGAGAAGTCAAAACAATGGTCCAAGATGACATGGTTCTTTACTATCTTTGGCGCAGTAGGGCCTACTGCACATGCACTTCCAGGTAACTACTAATCTCTGTGATGTTCATGTAATTGGCATCTGTGTTGAGGGACTACCACCATTGGAACGACTCCTTTATGACCAACAAGGGTTTGTGCTTGCAAACTACCTGTTACAATGTGAAAGATTTTGGTAGGTACAGTGGAAGCTGACCATAAATTATGTGACTGCCAATCTATATTGATTGTGTGTACTAACCTGCTTCCAATCGTGGCAGGTGAGGTATGGTGTGCTGAGGAATATTGTATGTTTAGGCTTCCAGTTGATATTTGGAGGGATATATATTCTGGAAACTCTTTCGTCAGCACATCTTAGTTGTGCTTTGGAGAGCGATACATCTTGAGCGTTGAAACTCCTGCCGAATTCTCGCTCTCCAAGCTCCATTGCAATGGATACGTCCTTTCCCGTAATAACCCAAAATAGTTTTGTGGCGACGACCTCAACATCATTATTGTTCAGAATTTAGAGAAAAATAGAGAAAGAAACACAAAGAAGCACAAGCAAATAAACATAGCACACATATACAATAGAAAAACATTGAAACGTGTCTGTCTTAGTGGGGTTGTTTAGAATGCTGGATGTAAGATTTATATAATGCCCTTCCGGTGTCCACCTTGGAGATGTAGATTAAATACAGTATTTATTGTATAACAAGTTAATTTAATTAATGTTAAATGCTTGACAGTGTTTCAATGATACGATATTCAGACAATAGAAGTATTTGTGTCAATGAAACAGTTATATTCCAAATAAGAATATTACTTTTAAAGTATGGAAAAAACAAGGCAATCGCTCCAAAGTGAAAATGCATTAAACCATGAGCAATATTACTCCAAATGAAAAATGAATATAGGTACACTTGTCACGACTAGCTCTGTCATAAAGTTTGTCAGTATGGATGTTAACTTGATGTCTTTATTTCTACATTTGGTCAACTCCCCAACTGCCCCATCCCCTCAAAAATGTATAATTGATTAAAACAAATTAAATAGAAATAAATAAAAGCTAATAGGCTGTGAAAAGTGTGTTGTAATATATAAATATTAGTTATACCTGTATGGTATGGATTGCTTCCACTGGGTACTGGAGAAAGCTGTAGGTCTCCAGTTTGCTCATTAGCTCCAACCCCTTCTTTCCGACCTCTGTGGCTCTCTTATGGCATTTTGAAGGGGGCAGAGCCTCTACCTCTTTCCAAAGGGCGACCCACTCTTCTTGATCTTGTGGAGCAGGTCGGTCAAGGCGCTCTTCCTTCCTCAGAGGTGATAGTGCCGGAAGGAATCTATGGCTCCCGATATATAAGGTCTTATGGTATCTTTTACTGTAGGTGCCTGTTTTGAAATAGATTCGGTGAATTGTTCTATCATTGTAAGTAGTTGCTTTAAGGCTTGTATTCAAGGGCACAAAATATTATAAAAGGGGATTATGAGCTTGTTAAATACAAATGCTGACAAGTTTTTGATATAATCATTGTAAAAGTCAAAGCAGGTTAAAGAAGACAAGTTAATGTGCGATTGATTTGATTTGATTTTGGATTCATGAATGATTACATGATAACATTGTGTTTGTCCAGTGTTGAAATTCTCAGAGAAGTAGGAATTTGGTCTACACGATCAATCTTGCCTATATGGTTAGGGGGAAGTCCCTTTCCATCCGGGCCAAGGCCTCTTGAGTTCTATGCTTAACCCTGTCCATGTCTTCGCCAGTTGGTGGGTTATAGGAGCAAAGCTTGGTGATCGTGTCGAAGAACATAAACAGGGTTTCCTCTTGTCCCTTCCTGAGGCACCCATTCAAGGTATATTTCAGGATACCTTAAGTTATGAGCTGTCAGAAAGGATTTGATTGGAGATTTAAAAAAAAAAAACATTATTAAAGTATTCGGTTACGTGTCGTTTATGAATTTCTGCACTGGACTTGGAATTTTATTTCATCATGATGTTTGACGATCCTTGTAAAAGGAGAATATTAAAGTTAAAGATTTTATTAATCAGTACATGTATGCTCAGTCAAGAATATGTCATGCATTTTTTTTTCTTTTTTTTTTTCTTCTTTGGACTTTGGCAGGTCAGGAAGGACATGTACTTCCAATAAGTTTTAATGTGTAGCAAATCAATGTCTATGGCCCCAATGAATGCAGTACATAAAAGCAATAACAATTGATTTGTGAGGAATTGTATCATGGTTTGTTTACTTCTGAAGAAAAGAAAGGGGCAGACAGAGAGAAGTCAAAACAATGGTCCAAGATGACATGGTTCTTTACTATCTTTGGCGCAGTAGGGCCTACTGCACATACACTTCCAGGTAACTACTAATCTCTGTGATGTTCATGTAATTGGCATCTGTGGTAAGGGATTACCACCATTGGAATGACTCCTTTATGACCAACAAGGGTTTGTGCTTGCAAACTACCTGTTACAATGTGACAGATTTAGGTAGGTACAGTGGAAGCTGACCATAAATTATGTGACTGCCAATCTGTATTGATCGTGTGTACTGACCTGCTTCCAATCGTGGCAGGTGAGGTATGGTGTGCTGAGGAATATTGTATGTTTAAGCTTCCAGTTGATATTTGGAGGGATATATATTCTGGAAACTCTTTCGTCAGCACATCTTAGTTGTGCTTTGGAGAGCGATACATCTTGAGCGTTGAAACTCCTGCCGAATTCTCGCTCTCCAAGCTCCATTGCAATGGATACGTCCTTTCCTGCAATAACCCGAAATAGTTTTGTGGCGACGACCTCAACATCATTATTGTTCAGAATTTAGAGAAAAAGGAGAAATAAATACAAAGAAGCACAAGCAAATAAACATAGCACACATATGCAATAGAAAAACATTGGAACGTGTCTGTCTTAGTGGGGTTGTTTAGAATGCTGGATGTAAGATTTATATAATGCCCTTCCGGTGTCCACCTAGGAGATGTAGATTAAATGTATTTATTGTATAACAAGTTAATTTAATTAATGTTAAATGCTTGACAGTGTTTCAATGATACGATATTCAGACAATATAGGTATTTGTGTCGAAGTTGTATTCCAAATAAGAATATTACTCTTAAAGTATGGAAAAAATAAGGCAATCGCTCAGAAGAGAAAAAGCATTAAACCATGAGCAGTATTACTCCAAATGAAAAATGAGTATAGGTACACTTGTCACGACTAGCTCTGTCGTAAAGTTTGTAAGTATGGATGTTAACTTGATGTCTTTATTTCTACATTTGGTCAACTCCCCAACTGCCCCATCCCCTCAAAAATGTATAATTGATTAAAACAAATTAAATAGAAATAAATAAAAGCTAATAGGCTGTGAAAAGTGTGTTGTAATATACAAATATTAGTTATACCTGTATGGTGTGCATTGCTTCCACTGGGTACTGGAGAAAGCTGTAGGTCTCCAGTTTGCTCATTAGCTCCACCCCCTTCTTTCCGACCTCTGTGGCTCTCTTATGTTGTTTTGAAGGGGGCAGAACCTCTACTTCCTTCCCAAGGATGACCCGCTCTTCTCGATCTTGTGGAGCAGGTCGCTCACACCGCTCTTCCTTCCTCAGAGGTGATAGTGCCGGAAGGAATCTACGGCTCCCGATATACAATGTCTTATGGTATCTTTTACTGTAGGTGCCTGTTTCGAAATAGATTTTGTGAATTGTTCTCTCATTGTAAGTAGTTGCTTTAAGGCTTGTATTCAAGGGCACAAAATATTATAAAAGAGGATTATGAGCTTGTTAAATACAAATGCTGACAAGTTTTTGATATAATCATTGTAAAAGTCAAAGCAGGTTAAAGAAGACAAGTTAATGTGCGATTGATTTGATTTGATTTTGGATTCATAAATGATTACATGAGAACATTGTGTTTGTCCAGTGTTTAAATTCTCAGAGAAGTAGGAATTTGGTCTACACGATCAATCTTGCCTGTATGGTTGGGGAAAGTCCCTTTCCAGCCAGGCCAAGGCCTCTTGAGGTCTCTGCTTAACCCTGTCCATGTTTTCGCCAGTTGGTGGGTTATAGGAGCAAAGCTTGGTGATCGTGTCAAAGAACATAAACAGGGTTTCCTCTTGTCCCTTCCTGAGGCACCCATTCAAGGTGTATTTCAGGATACCTTAAGTTATGAGCTGTCAGAAAGGATTTGATTGGAGATTTTTTTGTAAAAATCATTATTATAGTATTCATTTACGTTTATGAATTTCTGCACCGGACTTGGAATTTTGTGTCATCATGATGTTTGACGATCTTTGAGAAAGGAGAATATTGAAGTTAAAGATTTTATTAATCAGTGCACGCTTGCTCAGTCGCCAATATGTCATGCATTTTTTTTTTCTTTGGGCTTTGGTAGGTCAGGAAGGACATGTACTTCCAATAAGTTTTAATGTGTAGCAAATCAATGTCTATGGCCCCAATGAATGCAGTACTTAAAAGCAATAACAATTGATTTGTGAGGAATTGTATCATGGTTTGTTTACTTCTGAAGAAAAGAAAGGGGCAGACAGAGAGAAGTCAAAACAATGGTCCAAGATGACATGGTTCTTTACTATCTTTGGCGCAGTAGGGCCTACTGCACATACACTTCCAGGTAACTAATCTCTGTGATGTTCATGTAATTGGCATCTATGTTTAGGCTTCCAGTTGATATTCGGAGGGATATATATTCTGGAAACTCTTTTGTCAGCACATCTTAGTTGTGCTTTGGAGAGCGATACATCTTGAGCGTTGAAACTCCTGCCGAATTCTCGCTCTCCAAGCTCCATTGCAATGGATATATCCTTTCCCGTAATAACCCGAAATAGTTTTGTGGCGACGGCCTCAACATCGTTATTATTCAGAATTCAGAGAAAAAGGAGAAATAAACACTTACAAAGAAACACTAAGCAAATAAACATAGCACACATATACAATAGAAAAACATTGGAACGTGTCTGTCTTAGTGGGGTTCATTAGAATGCTGGATGTAAGATTTATATAATGTCCTTTCGGTGTCCACCTAGGAGATGTAGATTAAATGTATTTATTGTATAACAAGTTAATTTCATTAAGGTTAAATGCTTGACAGTGTTTTAATAATACGATATTCAGACAAAATGGGTATTTGTGTCATTAAAACAGTTGTATTCAAAATAAAGATATTACTTTTAAAATATGGAAAAAATAAGGCAATTGCTCAAAAGGTGAAAATGCATTAAACCATGAGCAATATTACTCAGAATGAAAAATGAATATAGGTACAATTGTCACGACTATCACTGCCATATAAGTTTTCAGTATGGATGTTAAATGGATGTCTACCACTTGGTCAACTCCCCAACTGCCCCATCCCCTCAAAAATGTATAATTGATTAAAACAAATTAAATAGAAATAAATAAAAGCTAATAGGCTCTGAAAGTGTGTTGTAATATATAAATATTAGTTATACCTGTATGGTGTGCATTGCTTCCACTGGGTACTGGAGAAAGCTGTAGGCCTCCAGTGTGCTCATTAGCTCCACCCCCTTCTTTCTGACCTCTATAGCTCTCTTGTGGCGTTTTGAAGGGGGCAGAGCCTCTACCTCTTTCCAAAGGGCAACCCACTCTTCTCGATCTTGTGGAGCAGGTCGCTCACGCCGCTCTTCCTTCCTCAGAGGTGATAGTGCCAGGAGGAATCTATGGCTCCCGATATACAAGGTTTTATGATATCTTTTACTGTAGGTGCCTGTTTGGAAATAAATTGTGTGAATTGTTCTATCATTTTAACTAGTTGCTTCAAGGCTCATATTCAAAGGAACAAAGTATTATAAAAGATGATTATGAGCTTGTAAAATGCGAAGACTGAAAAGTTTTCGATATAGTCATTGTAAAAGGCAAAGCAGGTTAAAGAAGTCAAGGTAATTTGTGATCGATTTGATTTGATTTGATGTCTTTATTATATAACAAGTTAATGTAATTGATTTTAAAAATGTGACATTGTTTTAAGTATACCATATTCAGACAATATTGGTATTTGCGTCATTGAAACAGTTGTTTTCAAAATAGAAATGTAGCAGCTCGACTTTTCTCTGTTTCTCTCTCCTTCACAATCTCCTTCTCTCCGCTCCGACCTCTCCGTCTTCCACACATGCACTATCTCTCTCTCCCTCTCTCTCTGTGGGTCACTGACCCTATCCGCTGTTTCGTTTTCTCCTCGACCAGTTTCCTTATCATGTAATCATGTAGAGAAACTCTCTCATGATTATTCGCGAGTCTCTGCTCGCCAGTGTGTCTATCCTCAATACGCGACGAAGGTACCAATGGGTGCCATGGTATGGCGATGCACTTTCGCTCGTTGGCAAGAGGTGCACTCTCGAGCCCATTTACGGACATCGCGATTCATACCAGGCCACACGTAGCGCTCAGCGATTAGGCGTTGGCAGGAGCGAACTCCGGGGTGGGCGAGGTCGTGGATCGCATTGAAAACGGCTCGTCTACACTCGCGTGGAATAAATGGGTGAGCTTGCCCAGTCGAAGTGTCACACACAAGCTTAACATCGGTATTTGGAATAGGCACGTCATCAAGCTCAAGGGATGTTGTTGTCGGATTATTTCGCATGGCAGCTAGTTCCTGGCAATCATGTTGATGCCTAGCTACCTCAGTGAAATCGATGGCGGACGATGACGCAGTGAGGGCGTTGACGTCAATGCGTGATAAAGCATCAGCTGCAGCGTTAGCTGTGCCTTTCACATGTCGAATGTCTGATGTGAATTGAGAAACAAAGTCGAGGTGTCTTATTTCTCGTGGCGAATATCTCTCGAGAGATGCACACAGGGCATGTGTGAGAGGCTTATGGTCCGTTAAGAGGTGAAACGGTTGTCCTTCGAGGGCGTGGCAGAAGTGTCGTATAGTCAGGTAGATCGCTAGTAACTCCCTGCCAAATGTGCTGTAGTGAGTTTCTGCTGGTTTCAGTTTTTGGGAGAAGAACGCGACCGGCTGCCAGTGGTTGTCAACTTGCTGTTGCAATATTCCACCGACAGCGACATCAGAAGCATCAACCATCATGTTCAGAGGGGAGTCGGGTCGTGGATGGGCGAGCAAAGTCGCGTTGGCGAGAGCAGATTTCACTTCATTGAAGGCGTGGATTGCAGCGTCGTTGAGGGCGAAATGTTGCGGCCTTTTTGACGAAAGGAGCGAGGTGAGGGGATGGACGATGTCCGCACATTGTGGAATGAAGCAGCAGTAGAAGTTCACCATACCGAGGAACTCACACAACTTTTTCAACGAAGACGGAGCGGGGAAGTCGCAGATTGCGGCAACTTTGCTGTCGAGAGGGCGAATACCAGCGTGATCAACGCGATGGCCAAGGAAGTCGAGCTTCTCGACACCAAATTCGCACTTCGCTGGATTGATGACGATGCCATAGCTAAGAGAGTCGATCGAACAGCTGACGGAGATGACGCTCGTGTTCATCGAGATCGGAGCTGGCGACGAGAAGTTCATCGATGTAAGCGTAGCAGAAGTTGAGGCCACGGGTGACTTCGTCGATGAACCGTTGGAATGTGTTTGCTGCATTTCTCAGTCCGAAAGGCATGCGGACAAACTCGAACAGACCGAATGGAGTCGTGATCGCAGTCTTTTTAATGTCAGATGGTTCAAGCGGGATCTGGTGGTATGCACGGATAAGGTCAATTTTTTAGAAAACTGTCTTACCGAGCAGCGTCGATGTGACATCGTGAATGTGGGGGATCGGGTAGCGATTGGGAACAGTGATGTTGTTAAGGGCCCGATAATCCCCACAAATATATTACTTTCAAAATATGAAAAAATAAAGCAATCACACAAAAGATGAAAATACAATAAACCATGAACAATATTACTCAGAATGAAAAATTAAAATAGGTACTTGTCATGACTATCACTGCCATAAAGTTTTTCAGCATGGATGTTAAATCGATGTCTTTATTTGTACATTTGGTCAACTCCCCAACTGCTTCATCCCCTCAAAAATATGTTGTTGATTATAAAAACTAAATCAAAATAAATAAAAAAAACTAATAGGCTCTGAAGATGTAATGTATTGATATTAGTCATACCTGTATGGCCTCCACAGGATACTGGAGAAAGCTGTAAGTCTCCAGTTCGCTCATTAGCTCCACCCCCTTCTTTCCGATTTCTGTAGCTCTCTTATGTCGTTTTGAAGGGGGCAGAGCCTCTACTTCCATCCCAAGGGTGACCCGCTCTTCTCGATCTTGTGGAGCAGGTCGGTCACGGCGCTCTTCCTTCCTCAGAGGTGATAGTGGCGGAAGGAATCTATGGCTCCCGATATATAAGGTCTTATGGTATCTTTTACTGTAGGTGCCTGTTTTGAAATAGATTCGGTGAATTGTTCTATTATTGTAAGCAGTTGCTTTAAGGCTCGTATTCAAGGGCACAAGGAAGGAGCTATAGTGAGCAATCAGTGTTCATACCTTATGAAATAGATTTTAAGGACACAAACACACATCTGTACTCACAGTGCCTACCAATTAATTTACATTACATATGCCGTAGAAATGAATCTGCACTCTTGTGTTGGGGGGAGAATTTCCAGGAGTGCAGAGCAAATGCTTTATACAACTGCCTACTAAAATCCACAGAAGTTAGCAATTGCATACATTATTTTCATATTCAATATGAAAATATAGATAATTTTGATTGATAAAAAGTTATCAATCAGGAATCTGATAAGTCTAAATTATGCTATAGTTAACCTGTTAATTTAAGTGACCACACTTAATTCCATGGAAAGACTCCCTTTAGTTCAGCTTGAGTGGGGAGGCAGCAGTAATCAGGCATTGTATTACCTTAGGTTCTCACATTAAGGAGTTCTGCAAGGGCTGGACTCGTCAGTCCTTGTCTAGGCCTGTCTTCATCTGTAATTAAAGAGGTAATAAATGAACCGATGATTATCCTGACATATAATGGCAGAAATCAAAGTACAGTATACACTTTAAGATCAAGAAAAATAATGAAGCATAATTTCACAGTCGAGATTGTATGAACTCATGACTTTGACCTTTAAAATGTAACAAACATGTACATTGGTAGGACTCATGGTAATGCAATATCCCCTGTTATATCTAAAAAAAACGATAAAGGAATGCAAATGCTTTAATATGTCTTTTGAATGCAAACTGCACGTACATAGGCATGCATGCAGTCATTTCCCCTTTACTACTTTAATATTCATTCTTAAAAATCTTTCAGTGATTGTGACATATACTCTCGATGCTGATTTGATGGTGCTGCTCAAGCTCCGCTGGTTATTCCACATCAACCAGCCGCCTTCTCAAGATGTGGCTGTTCCTGTAAGGCAGGGATAATTGGTGGTGCTGACCTGGTCTTGGCCGAATGGGCAGGCTTGGTTTGGATGGAGCGGGTTGGCTGGGATTGGGTTGTCCTGGCTAGCTATCTTGTGGTGGGATGGTGTGGCGAGGCTATCTTGCATGAAGTGCTTGCTCAAGATAATCTCCAAAGTTGCAATGCAGTGACAAGTTCTTCAAGGCAACGATGAAGTCTGACCTTCCCTCAACGTGTTTCTTTATTCGGGTCTAAACTTGTAACCCTCTACAATCTCCAATGGTTTGGGGAAGAAATGCTTTTGGAGTCTGGCGATTTTGATCTGGAATGGAGCATCTTTTGGCTTTACTGGAGCCAAAATATTGGTTAGAGTGCCATAATGCTCAGGTCCAATTTCCATCAGCAGGATTGCCTTCTTTCTGTTAGAAATTGCTGAATCTGTGGCAGGATTACCAGATTCTGCTATGTTAGTGGTTGTGATAACTGAGTAGTTCTGTCTTGATTCACTCCACAACATTTCTTCGCTTTGTTCGTGGACCATGTCCTATGTCATGCACAAGTACTAGATGGCCTATGTGAAATGGTAATCATGCGCATGGAGAACATGTTGCTCTTTCTGCTTCGCCTGCTTGAAATGGACTATATAAACATAGGTACCCCTAACTGCACACGTTACTTACTACAAAGTGTCCATGCACTGATTTCACCACAATACGATAAGCTGCATGCAACAGGTTCCAAAAATTTCCATTCTGCTAGCAGTTTTGCCCCGTTAATTCCATCTTTCAACTTATCAGGTATTCCTGAACTTCCAGTTCCCTGAAATTCTGATTCCCTGAAATTCTTGCACCTTATCTAACAGATAATCTAACAGTCCATCTTCTGTTTGTACTTCAAACGACTTTTTGTCTAGACGTACCATGGCTTCTTGCCATCTTGCCTCAGCTATCTGTATGGCTTAGGCCTGACTATTCCTCTTTCTTCCATGGGACCGGTAAGGCCTTTGCATGTTTGTTGCAATCTGTTGACTTTTCTGACAATGGCCTTTTCACTTTCTTTGAATCTTGAAAGAAGCTACTGTTGAATGCATCAAATAAGCTGTCCACCATCTGCACAAAGTCTGCAGTATTGACGACTTCCATGGGTAGTTTTCCAAGGGCAGCATAGGTGTACACACCAGCTGCAACAGAATGACTGAGGACATGACCAGCTTTGTTTACTCTCATCTTTGAAAAGCTGTTCAGGTTGAAGTGTGATTTGGCTGATTTAGGGGCCTTTCTGATTGGCACCTGTGAGCCAAACTCATAGAACTGTTGTATGTGTGACCAGCGAATGTGCTTTTGAGTGTCATTACTCTCATCTCTGAAGATGTATTTCCAAGATTTGTCCTGGGTGCTCTTAAGAAGATGTGGGGGATCATGCAAGCAAAAGACTTTCTCACCATTGTGTAAGAAGAAAGGATGATCACAGGTGACCCCCAGTTGTTTTTATAGCTGCACATTACTTGACCCTTGGTCACAGACAATCACTTTTGGGCCCAGTCCAATGTCATTCAATTTTTGTAGGCATTCCTTCAGGAGAGGTTCCAGTTTGGAGGCTGATGTTGCATCTCACACAAGAAAATACCCAGCAGCCTGCTTCCATCTTCCCACCAAGCCCCGCACCATGAATACCAGAGCGTGTGATTTGCTGGCCGTCCAGTTTTTCCTAAGGATCCGTAATCCTCTAATCCCTCTACAGGGATATTGTATGACAGACCTGTCCGTAAACTCATTTCATCGAATGATACAACATAGGCTGTCTTTCTATGGCATTGCTGTGACTTTATCAGGCAGCAGTTCCACCACCCCAGATGAGAATCCAGGACATACTTCAACACTGCTTACCCAATGTCTCAAAGATGGAATTGAGGGCAGTGTGAACATTCGTTGGCAAAATTGTTATGCTCGTGGACTTTAATGATACAACAAAGTGCAACGACTTTGTCTGAATGTGTCCCTGCCATATACTAGTACTATGTCAATCTAGTTCTATTTTGCACTTAATACAGTGTACCGGTATTAAATTCTATGTGACAAATGCAGGATCACAAGTAGGTCATACTTTTTATTTATTTTTTTTTAATTTTTTTTTTTTTGTATTCACAAGTTTGTAACCAAATTCAGTTTTGTTGTACAACATCCCTCAGACATATCTGGCTGCTTGTTTGTGCATGGTCTTTTCCTGCCGCACAAACAGGTACAATTTGTATATGAATATATGCCATTCCTGCACTTTTGCAGGGGCAGGCATTCTTGCCACTCCTGTACCAACAGGAGCATTTGAAGAGGAACCAACAGGAATATTTGCATGTGTGCATTTGAACAAAATTTATGGAGACATCTGATGATAAATCAGTTTTAATCATAATCAAGTGACTTGTTGATCTTTCAATGCAACTGGTGTCGGTATATTCTTCATAAAATCCCGGAACTCCCCGGATCATTGCTGGCATGATCTGGGGACCGCCGTTTAGATCCTTGTTGATCGGTGTTTATATGTGACTGGTGAAAGGAGGAGCAATCAATCCACACCTGTTTTATTGACTGCTGTATACTTGAGTGGAGTACTGCCACTGGCATGTGCAGACAAAAAATCTGTGCATGCACTCTTGCAGAGGGGAACGCAGATGACTCGCCACATAAACACACGATCACAAGACAACCAACATCAAAGATGCGCTTCACCTTTTCTCTTTCTGTGGCCTCCTTCTTCTTCTCTAGAAGATACAACTTTGTAGTTACTCAGCCAACCTTCTTGAACTGCCACCTCGGTGTTTTCTAGTCAGATTGGTTGAAAGCAGTGTCCATATTGCATTTCTATGTTGATAGGAGGAGTGACCAGAGGGGAAATTATGTCAGGTTGTCATCATTTTTGTTGAATTCTTGAATGCCATGTCTTTCGGTTGAAAGAAGGCATCAAAGATGCGCTTCACCTTTTCTTCTTCTGTGGTCTTCTTCTTCTCTAGAAGATAGTTAGTCAGCCAACCTTCTTGAATTGCCACTCCAGTGTCTTCTAGTCGGCAATGTCCGTTGGGATAAGCTTGTACCAATGCTGCTTGTTGATTTCTTGACTGAACTTTTGTACCTGCAGTTCTTACTGCAGATGAAGACTTCTTGGCTGAGCTATTGGCAATACTGTCTTTGGGGTCAGTACGAGGAGGAGTTACTAACTAAAGTATTTCTGTTTCTTTGATGAAGTATTAGCAGAAGAGTCCTCACATTTGTTCAAGTTCAAGTTCAAGTTCAAGTTTATTCAAAGTATCCACAATACAAAAATCACATAAGAACAATAATATGTAACAAGGAATACATTGCTGAATATATGCGATTAAAACAATTTGCAGAATATTTGAATATAAATTGACAATGCATGTAGATGCATTATAGATGTAAAGTGGAGGGGTCTTAGAAAAGCAAGCTTGTATGATAAGACCCCTGAAAAGGCAAATTAAGACATGTAATATAACAACTCACTAATATATATACAAACATATTAAAGCCATAGAATAATTCTAGTGGAATCCCTCAAGAAGCGCAGCAACTACACCCCAGAGACCAAAAAAATTGACACCATTAGTTGTAGTGGTACCCACTGTTCTAGCAATCTGTCATGTGCCCTCTCCAATGATAACCACCTAGTACAGACATGTTTCAGTATGGTATGATTCTCGGCACCACACACTTCATGGATTTGTTTGTACTCCTCATGACGTTTGTTTGATTTCTAAAAGATAGAAACCATCATGTCTTTGGGGAAAATGGTTAGTTGTTTTGCCCCCTTTTCTGCAGCTTAATGAAGCCGATGACACAGACATCCCAAGACGAAGACATGGGAAACTTCTTTGTTGAAGGCAGCAATGTCATTCCCGTCACCCATCATTATAGCAGCTGTGAAGCATAGAACATTGTTCCAGAAAATTCCATTCTCTTTCAAAGCATTGTCTCGCAGAAGAAAAGTGTACTGGCCCATTGGTCTTTTTTTTTCCTTTTTTTTTTTTTTTTTTTTTGATGGTGGTTTGCTATCTCCAGAAGCACACTTACAACTCGGTGTACTTCACTGTCAAAGAAGTGCACAATGAGTGGGTATAACTGTTCTTGAGCACCGCAATCGCTGCTCCCATAGGCTCTGTAGAAATTAAAAATGGCGTTTCCCTGATATTCTTGATAATATTTTCTGTTTGTTTTTGTTGTTTTTTTAAGAAAATAAAATAAAGGCCATTGAATCACTGGGTAATGTTGAATTCTGAGGCATAGCCTCCAGACTGCATTGATTGGTAGACTGAAAGTACCATTTTTGTGATGGGATCAGTTAGCTTCTCAAGTGATTGCTGAGAATACTGAGAGAGATGTTCATAGTGTTGGCCAGCATCCGTCACATGGTTAGCAAAGACATGCATAAAAGAGTCATGTCTTGAGAGGTATAGGCTTTGTAATAGTCATGAACCCACTCTGTAATTTATTTGTGAAAAAATAAGACTTCATCATTATGCAGATCCTCTTTCATATGATTAATTAGTGCTGTAAATCATAAGCTTTTTGATGACATTGATTTTGGGGTTTTCCTTTCCATACATGTCTTCAATACATATGTTCTCTTTGTATTGTGGAACAGTAAAATGTGAACACTTGAACACACTATCTTTGTCAACATAAAAAGACCAATCATACCCAAGGCTCTGAACAAATTGTTCAAATTTCTTGATATGTTTACATTTTCATGGGTCAACATTCTTTTGGTTCTTTCCTACATTTTCAGATGTGTGAAGGAAATGTCTAAGTTGTCTCATCAATTGTTCTAAAATTCATAGGTATAAAGATGGAGGGGGTCAGGGATTATCTCACTCATCATTGGGCTGGCAATTAGTTTGTCCCTAATAAAAGAAAAAATGCACATAAGAAAGTTCATGTTTGGAAACCTTTTCAAGTTTTCATAAAGAGGCAAATCAAGAATGTAACATTAACATTCATGCTAAAATCACAGAAATCAATTACTCAAATGCATGCTTTGGGGAAAAAAAAATTGACAACTAACAGTGTGCAATTTTTTTTACTTCTTTACAATTTTTACCCTGCTGAACAAATTTGAGCACTAATAGGTAACCTCTGTGTAGATGTTCTTTACAGAAGGTTTCCCCCTGTTTTATGTATTGCTCCATGCATTTCCGTTCAAGTTTCCATAGGCGGATTGTTGTTTCATCAGCAAACGCAAAGTCATGGGCTGGATTCACTATCTGTACCACCAATCTTTCCCTCAAAAGGTTGAAATTGATTTACGTGTTTGTTCTGTGTGTAACATGGCTTCACCTAATGGTGCCTCTTTCTGCCTTGATGATTTAGATAAACTCTTTCATTGTCTGCAGCTGCGTGGATGGGTATGGAAATTGCAATCTGGCTGTCTGTTACTCTTGAGAGATGAAGACTTTCTTTTACCTTTATAGAAAATGTCCAGCTTTAGAAGGTCTAAAGCATCTGACTTGACTGAATTTTGCGAATGGGAAATGACTTCAATGGCAATTTTCCATTTGTCATATTCATGCCCCCATCCAACATACACTGTAATGCACCTTTACTTCATGCTTTCCTGTTGGCGAGGTTCTTTTTCCAAGTCTTGTCACATCAGAGTTGAGATGTTGACCACTTCCTTTTACCTTTCTTATACTGTACATTCATTTACGTTTCGATGAAGATGCTATCCAGAATTGTGTAGAGCCGCAGTCTTTTCACCTACCAGTTGCAAAACTTCTGTCAGCTCTGCACACCCACAAGCAACCAGTCTCATATCCCATCAAATCTCACTATTTACCAATATTTTCTTCTTTCTACAATTCTCACAAACATTTCTAGTAACTCACTCCCAATCAATTTTTGATTGACTCACATACAATGATCAATGACCAGTCAATCATTCACTACAACTCTGTTGTGATTAAACTTTGTTTGTATTAGTCCACACATGGACAACTTGACCATATCCAGGCTTGCCAACTAAGGCTTGATCCGATCTTGAGCCTGCTGTAGTCTCGAACCCGATCTGACAACTACAATCTAGTGTAAGGCTTGGTTTTGCCATAATCCTGATAGGCTTATTTCATTGTCTCTTGCCTTATTCTCCCTATTGTGTATGTCACTTCTTATTTGTTGTTTTGATAGTTAATGAACTAAAAGTCACACTTGTAAACGTACTTCCATTATTGATTAGCAACTGGATCCTACATTATATGAGGTGTCAAAATATTGGAAAACATGTCCCCTACTTGAACCCATAAGCTTCTAATCACCGGTTAAGTGACCCTTTCACACGTTATGTGCAACCAACTGATCTATTGACTAAATCTTGGACATTTGTATGTGTACATATATGAGTGATCGATAAGGCATACCAGTATATCAATCGCTTACAAGTTTTCATATTCGGTAATTCACAGACTGATAACTTTATGAATTGCTCTATTTTGTTGGATATGTTGAACTGTACCTATATATGTATATGATTGTTGAATGTAAAGGAAATTATTGTTGGGTGAATTCCTCACGATGACAACTTCATGTACTTTTTTGACAAATAAAGACACTCTATCTGTACCCATATGACTGTATTGCATGTTTTATTTCTTTGGAAAAGAAAGTGCATAGGATTTTGATACAACTGTAATAACAAACCATCAATACACAATTATGTTGCAGGAAGACTGTCATATTCATATAAGGCAACTCTGCTATGGAAAGAAATGATTTTGCTCAAAAATACAAAAGAAAGCTTTTTGTTGACTAAGTAATGACTATGCATGGGTGCAATTCTTTGAGAAATAACGTCACAATGCACATTCGCCTGAAAACACTAAGGTGGTTTAAATTAAATCCATGGTTTGAATTCAGTCTGTTGCCTCAAATAAGCATGAAAGAAGCATATCTTACCATGACACACATTCGTTTACTGGACCTCTGTCAGGGTAAGTGATGAATCAAGGGCATTTATACTCTCAAAATTTACATAATCCACAGCCTAAATTCAAACCATCTTTGTTAATCACAGCCATTGCATTTGGTGATAGGTTACACTGATGAAACCTCATCAGCGCTACCAAGTTAAAACAAGATACACAATGATGATATGTTACATCAAGATGCTCTTATTAACATTCGTCATCACCTCGGCTTAGAGTGTGAAGCACCAGCTGGCAAGGAATGCAAGAACTCAAAGTCGGATGAAACTTGGCTGTTTGAATGAACATCAAGAATAATTACTTAAACACCAGATAAGAAGTTTTGTGAGACCAGACATAGCATGATAGAATCTTCATTCTACAAAGCTAGATGTGGAATGATTACTGGAAGCAGCTGTAGGCAATGATGACAGATGACTCAAATTCTTTCAAACTTTTTAAACTAAATGCTTTGCATGTCCGCATGAATATAAACAAAAAACAAAAGTAAGATACTAATATGCATGGACCATATAAAATGCTACCAATTTTACTACAACTGTATAATGTTCTGTGCTAATGATGAATGCTATACAACATATTTTTGATTTTCTCTAAACATAGATTTTACACATGTTCATAATTATTGGGACATATATGCTAGCAGTAAATACCCTGTTTATTTCTATTCTTCAGTCTTTTTTTTTTTTTTTTTGGGGGGGGGGGGGGGTTGGCAGGTGTTAATTACAATTCAAATGAAAAACCCATGTCCGAAGAGCATTTTTATTTTCTCTTCAAGCTTTGCCAATCTTCTGCCAGCATTTACAATGGAGAAACTTGCTCTGTGCTCACTAGGGAAAATTCTAGAAGGTTGCCACATGACTTTTACACGCTCTCAAACACTAAATGATATGTTCAAAAAGTTTTGATGACAAGCCAATGGAAATGTCTTCGAGTTGATATGTCATTGTAAACAACATAGACAAGAAACTAGGTTGCGCATAAAAGTCTGGGGTTTTTTTCAGTGTAAATGAGCCTTGTGTCAATTTTATCTGCCCTCAATGTGACCACAAGTCAAGTAGGCACAAAACCATCTAAGTATTCAAGTATCACAGTGATGTTTGCAACATCTCTACTCATCATTTTCATTCATTTTCACACAAAGTTGGGTAAGATAACCTGACCATTGCTAGCTGCTGGAGACACAGAAGTTGTTACCACAATTACACCAGTCATCTTTATGCAAATATAATTAAACAAATCAGCCTGAACATTGGAATACATCGTATACCTGCACTGGCAATTAACAAATCACACAAGTGCATTCCACAGCACACTCATATGGTAAACCCCCCCCAAAAAACAACAAAAAAAAAAAAGTCCTGACACCATTCATTACGCATAATACAGTACACATATTATAACCACTGGCTATACTCTCTTCACTGACACCCAATGTCTCATAATTCATACATTTGTGTCCAAAACATCAGATGCTACATGACACAATCTAACATCCTGCATTAGTCTATAGTAAAGGTGTACAGTTTCAGGAAAGCACCAGAATAACACTAAAATAAAGCAGGATTTTAGTTACACACAGACATCATGGAAAACGTTATATAACTTGAGGAAATTAGGAAATAACATTAGACACTAGAAATATTCTCCACCAAACCTCAACAAATTATTGAAATTATGGATAATGTAATGAAAATAGTCTCAGATGCCTGTGTTGGTACTGCTAGTCCTAGTCAGTTTATCATCATTCTGCCAACACATACAAATATATACAGCGTGTATTTCGTACACATCAAGGAAGAAGATCTGGAGAAACATACATAGAAGAGATTCTCAAAATCACTGCCGTAACACCATACGTGTACATGCTACATTATTTTACACCACTACTATTGGGACAAAATCTACAATTGCTCATTTCGGCCCGAATTCACGAAGGTGGTACAAATGAAACCCTGGTTTAAACCATGGACAAAAACTATGGAATGCCAAGTGTCGCATGGGATATTTCGCTATGAAATCCGTCATTTCGTCGATGAAATGATTATTTTGTAAAGAAATGACAACATGTTGTAACTAAATGAACATGTTGTAACTAAATGAACATTTCGTCCACGAAATGATAATTTCGTTAACGAAACAGTCATTTTGTCGACGAAATGACCAATTTCGTAACGACATATTCCGTTTGACACTTGGCGCTCCATGGTTTTTGTCCATGGTTTAGACCATGGTTTCATTTGTACCACCTTCGTGCATTCGGGCCTTTAGGTCTAACTTTGCTCTGGAATACCAGTAAGTATAAAACATGTATTTCCCAGGGGAATCTCGTGCTAACTAGTACTGCCACAATATTTCAGGTATTACTTTGTTTGTTTGTTTGTTTTTACATGTGGCATGGAAAAGGACACATGAGCCGGTTATGTAAAGATGTGCTCCTGGACAGGCACTGATAACACATAATAGTTTCGTGCAACATTCCACGAGGAAGCATTCCAAGGACAACTTCAAAGATTGTCCAAGGTTTCCCCCAAGATTAGTACTGGAGTAATCAACACTTGCAATTTGCATTCTCTTTGTCAAAACAGCTTGACTGGATTACTTTTACAGAGCAAATGCAAGAGGTAACCATTTACATTTCGAATACATTATGATGCTGGCTTATGCAGGTGACCCTAATGTCATCTGCTAAGTTGACACTCCCATTATCCTTTAACCCTTTGACCACAGCACCCAAGATGTCTCAGAACAAAGTCTGTAGAAATTACATGTCCTTCAGAACATCAATCTGTTGAAAGCATGGCACCAATGTCATGAAAGCTGTCATTGCCAATGGGTATCTGTAGCTTATACACTTGCGGTTACAAGATGCAACATACACTGAACAAAGTTTACAAGCAGCAATATTTTAAAGGGAGTAAGGCAACAGTACTGTACATACATTTATGTATAAAAGAATAAAGTTAAGTATGATTGTAAGTACGTTCTGTATCATTTACTGTATACGCCATATATTTCGCTTGTCTAAATTTTCGCGAATTGGGAATTCCGGACTATTTCGTGAGTGGTTAAAATTGCGATTGTGGAGTCCTGTACTGAATGCAGAAGTGTACACACGTACGTCACATTTACATCGGGATCAGAGTCAATATTTTCGCGTGTGTTTAATGTCGCAAATAGCACCTAACTTGCGAAATTCGCGAAAATAAAAACCTCGCGAAATATTTGGCGTATACTGCAGCTCTCATTTCCACTTTAAGTACAGTCCTTTTGGATGGGAAACAAAGAATATCATGCACTGGTCAAGGATTGTCTTAATGACACTTAACTGTAAGTGAAATTTTACATGTTTAGCCCTTTATATGCCTCTGATATTTGTCATAACTTGCCAGGCTTTACTGCTGGTATTCATATGATTCCCAACCCCCCAAATACTAAGTTAGATGTAAGTTGGATAAACCCACTTTTAATTTGGACAGTCACACATGGAAGTCAGTTTGATACCATATCAAATAGGGGGGTGACACACTCAACTCTCATCCATAGATTGTTAGTTTCAGGACATAATATGATGCTGACCAAACAAAGCTCACTGGTAGATGCTCCAGTCAATTAAGAAACCAGTGTAAGGGATTCAGGTTTAAGCAGAGTAGGATGGAGATGACATCCATACCGAGTCATGGGACTGACTGAATTAGGATAACGATGGTTCACAGTTTTTTGCTGCTCACAGCTGCCAATACAACAATACACTAAATATGATACTCTGAAATTTCAATAGACAAGGAAGAATCTGAACCTCTGCAGAATTCCAGTTTCCATAGAGCTCGACAGTGAGTTTTCTGTTGTTATATGTATGAATCTGATTTGTGTGAGAGAGAAACTTTACACTGCATACTCTGCTTTGGGTCACAAGCATCGTACCCATGAATTTTCATTCAACAAATCTCACTTTTATCTTAAAAGCGAAAGTATATATGAGCAGAAAATAGAAATCTGGCATTTGTTGCTGTAAAAGCTGCATAATTTTGGATTGTTGGGATCCTGCCAAGATCATATACCCTTCAATTAACAAAGCTGGCAAACTAACTCAAGACTAAGTACACATTCAAGGTTTTGCTAGAAGAGAAATACTGCTTCACTTTATGCTGTGGCACTGAAATGTCTACAAGGCTTTAGCGTTCAAATCTTGAAACATGCGTTTCATATTTCATTAATAGTACATATCCAAACTGAAAGACCTAGAGTACAAATATGAACATACGCGTATCACAGGGAAGGATAAATGTCTCTCTTTGGGTGAGGGTAGAGTAGGGGACACTGTGAGGTTACAACATCATTGTCTTCCATGGTTGACAACTGATGTCAGTTGGACTAACATCAAGTGATACGCATGTAGGCTTTGGGCAACACATGGA
Organism: Diadema setosum; assembly: GCF_964275005.1. Taxonomy (NCBI): domain Eukaryota; kingdom Metazoa; phylum Echinodermata; class Echinoidea; order Diadematoida; family Diadematidae; genus Diadema; species Diadema setosum. Next base: position 39,402,279 of record NC_092689.1, read on the forward strand.
CAGGTAATGAACAAGGAGACATTCATTTCATAAGGCACAAGTATTCAAAATGCTCATTTTGAAAAACAGGGTAAGACTAACCACTTGGTTCACAGGAGAGTACTGACACAATTGTGCAGATTTGATAAGTGACCCTATATCTCCCTGAATACTTCTTTTAGTATTAAGTATTTTGTGCCACAAATTCAAGGTATGGATGATTACTGATGACACATACATGTACTATCTAAACTACCATATGAATGACTGCCACATGCAACTCATCACATGGGACCAACATCAAAAGCATCTACTTTGTGATGGAACTTCCTTTGTATGCTTATGATGTGTTCCCTGTTTATTTTCAAAAGTGCCATTTACTGCTCCATAATGTGAACACTAACTACATTGTACATCAACACATCGAATACAGTAGACTCTCGTAAAAAACACTGATACAATAGACTCTGTTGTACAACAACTTGTTGTTTCCTGTAGAAAATTTCAAAGCTCCTAGGTAATATCAATTTGTGAGCCTTAATATAACAACATTTCAATTCATCAGAGTGATTTCACTGCTCCAATTGAGTTTGCTTTCACAAGAGTCCACTGTAGTACCCAGCTAAGTATTCTATTGATGGAGTTGACCTTCAAAAACCTTCCAAGACCTTCAAAAGTACAATCATTTAACACATCTAACAACTAATGCCCACAGAAGAGTTTGGCTACAGAATTTTTCTCTAAATTAAACTGATGTATATCTACTACTTTGATATAGCTCTTCATTATATTTATAACTGACCAACTGAATGATGAGTTTATCACATAGAATTGCAATAAACATAATTTACAAGATAAATGTTTGTGAAATATAGCTCTGTAAATAATAACTGCATCAATTTGAGCTGTTAGCAAATCATTGGTATGTATATCTTTTTCATAATTTACAAGATATATTTTAGTGGAATATAACTCTGTAAATAATAACTGCATCTATCTGAGCTGTATTGCACAAATGCACACGAGATGTAAGTAAAGCTTGCATACAATAATTAAAAAAAAAAAGAGTCAAGAAAGTAAATTGAAGTAGCTTTGGCTAGGCCAAGCATGTAATGACATGAAGTTCTACCCAAATTAAACAAATGTACATTCACTGACGTTGCAAACCAACCATTCTTTAAAGTAACCTATTCTTAACCACATCAACGTTTGTGACCTCAAAAATGATTCTACATATCATTCAATCTATGGCCACTGCCTGTAACTGACTAGGATACATGAAAATATTTAATGATAAACATAAAAGATATATAATTTGCATTTGCATGTAAATACAGTTTTATCCATCAAGGTGAGAAACTATGAAACTCTTCAGTGGAAGTCACCTGTATTATCAAAATGAGGAAGTATATACTGTGGATGACAAAAAGTAAAATGGCATCTCACTTTCAAATTGAGTCTGGCTTGAAACAAGTATCGGTATGACACATTTAAACTCTGAGAGGGGAAAAAAGGGGGATATTACTTTCTTTGTTTACAAATCCCACAAACAATTATGAACACTTTTGAGACTGAGATTTTCTACAGCTGGAAAAACAATTATCAAGAGGCAAAATATACAGAGATGGATAATGTCTCGATCATTTTCATTGCTAGTCACCTTGTAGTGCCTAGCCCTTATTGCTCTAAGTTGCACAGTTGTATAAAACAAGCAGCAATTGCTACTCTGAGCACACAATCAAAGAATATTACCGTATCTTTCTCCCTGTAATAAATTCCAATGCTTCTACTTCTGATATAAATAAATATATATTCCTATGTATACTGTCACATGGAAATAACCAATTGAAGAGAATATTTACCACATAAGATAAGCACAGTGATTAAAGATCAATATCCCTTGCTAAGGGTACTTTCAGTAGAGCTCCAAGTTCTTTTACACTTGCAATTGTCACACCACTGGTATCAATTTTATGTGGCAAAAGATATCATCAAAGGCAACAATGAGGAAACCACTCATTGTGTGCAATTAATCCACACTAGGAAAGATAAAGAATGGAAGGAATGCTGGCAACCAATTAATTGCTTATCTCACAGTTCAAAGTAAACCACACACGGGAGAACATCACGTAGATACTTGCCTGGCTCATATCTGAGTCCTCTGAGGGTATTGCATCATTGCTAGAAGAGTGAATGCATCTCGTTTGCCTGCACGCTCCTTCTATTATATGTCACACATCCTCCTCTCATTCTCTGACTCAGAGTCTTGACTCACGGTCAATTCACGTCCAGAGTTTGGTGGGGGCAATGCCCTCTGATGTCATGATACTTGGCTGGAGATCCTCTCTGCACAGGAAGTCCAGTGGGATGACCACCAGATGACCCCTGACCTCTTGCAGACTCTGCCTGGCCTCCTGTGGATCAGCCTGGGCTAGTGGAATCTCCTGCCTGTACTTCTGGAGCTCCAGAAAGCTGGTGACCCGGTTACTTGGCAGACACCTGAACACCTGCAAAACACACAAGGGCAAGAACACACTCATTGCCAACATCTCATTCAGTGTAGAAGTGATACCATCTAGATCTCACCCTTTATTTGCAGCATGGTGTCTGAACCAGGGCCGCATTTCATAAAAAGTTGATATGATAGCAACTCTTGCTGGAATGGCAATTGTCATGGTAATGACAAGAATCCAGCCTCCTGACTGGCTATTGCTATTGTAAGTTGCCATTCCAGCAAGAGTTGCCATCCTAACATCTTTTATGAAATGGGGCCCAGGACTACCAATATTCATGCATTCAAAGCAGGGAGATTCTACAGGGCGATCAGGGAAATACTTGTGCATTACAGGCATTTAAATGGACAAATATAATTCCCTATTCAGGAAAATTTCAAAATTCTCTTACTCAGCCAAACGATATTATAAAATTTAATGGAAGCCTCCTGCAGAATCACAGAGACTTGACAGTTCTGGGGGGTGTTTCATCAACGTTTGTCAGCACTGACAAGTTGTCATCGCTGACAATCACCATAGTAACAGTCAGTGACCAGAGCATCTCAGCCAATCAAAACCAAGGATTTTGCTGAAATTGTCAGCGATGACAACTTGTCAGCGCTGACAAACGTTGATGATAAACCCCCCCCCCCCCCCCCCTTTAGATTGTTTTCAAATCTTACTCCAAAAGAACTACACACTTTGTGTGACACTTGTGTGCAAACTCAGCCAGCCAGGCTTTCTGCAGTGGGGTGCCAGTGAATAAAAGTGAATCAAATGGACATAAAATGTGATCCAATTACTGACAGCAAACTAACAGGGTCCTACAATGAATTTAATCATTGAAGCAGAAAATGCCAAAGAGGAATCAAAATACTTGTATATTACATCATTTCACAGTAAACTGATTTGTAAAATGTACAACTTCACTCTATGGGATTTTCAAGAGAAATGAGGGCAGATCACGTAATCAACAAATACACATCTAGTTGGCAGTTATCACGGAAGGGAGCATCACATTGGCAACTGACCTCCTCAAAAATATCAGTGTTGGTGTGAGCAATTCTCTGCCATGTCTGATCATAGAAGGCATCCGAGACTGGGTCAGACACATCGATGTGGCCATCACCTTTCAGCACACCAAGGTGCTCCCTAGGATGGCAAATAAAGAGTACCCAAAGTTTGAACACAGCCACTCTGACACAGCAACATTTGTTGGTCATTGACACAGCAACATTTGTTGGTCATTGACAGAAGAACATATCTATTTTCCAAACACACTCTACATGAAGAAACTCAATGAAACTGACACCTGAACCTTCACTCCTCTGAATAATATCTTTCTTTCACTTTTCATGTCTAGTCCAGATCATTCCACAAAATAGGATCTTTCTATTTGTACATATTTTTTAACTGAATAGATAAATCAAGTTGTTCACAATGGAATTCTACTGTCACAAACATTGTGCTTTGTATATTACACTTACTGTATAGGCATGAAGAAATGATATAGCATGAATCTTCTGATACATTGATACACAAATATCAATACTGAGAAACAATGTCAATATACAGTCTGGAGAGTTTTAAATCAAGTGCAGCTTCATGTTACAAAAGCCAGAATAATTGTATGGAAACTGCAATGAATGTTGCTATTCTTGTATTACTGTGTGGGCTAGGTAATGGCCTGCACTAAAACTGTGCCGTGCCTACGGACATGAATAGATGTGAAAGGATTTGTAAGGGTTTGTGATACCTGAACAGCTGCTGCCTGAACTGCAGGGCAAACTTTCCAGCCATGTATTTCCGACCATTCATCCGGCTCTTTACGCGCTCTGTGTCCTCGATGCGCACGGCCAACTCACTGTCCCGATTTCCCAGCATGCTGCGGTCATTGATGTTGGCCGAGCCCAGAATGACAAGTTCGTCATCGACAATCATCAACTTGCAGTGGATGTAGACAAGTTCCGTGACAAGCCGCCCGTCTAGGACATCATGAGTACGCAGCCCATAGAAGCTAATGTAGTCATCAGGATTGGGAACTGCGAGATGAGAAACACAATATTGTCATGAGAATCACTACTCTCTAAGTGTCTGTGTGATATCACTAAGCCAGCTGTGGAGCAGTAGATGGATTTGCAGACCCACGACTAATGGGCTGACAAAGGCATGATAAAAATCTGTGCTGGCAGGTAGCTACATCAAAGATGGTATTTCAGTTCATGTTGGAAAATAAGGGTAAATACTCTCTCTAGCAAGGGAAGTGATCAGAGTTATCTGTGTCTCCTGAACAACACTGAAATGTGTCAAATTGTTTCTTCCACTGAAAATCAGATGCTTAGCACTATGTGCACAGATCCATAGAGAGAGATTTCTCCATATCAGTACTATTTAACAAGATCTAACATAACAGAACTTTATCACCTGTGCAAACTTTGGAAATTATATGGAATGTCATGGAATCATATGGGTCATTCCATTTTGTACATTATAGCCTTTTGCTCTAAATTTAAATTTTTGTTTCCTCTGTTTAACAAGCTTCTTCTATTGTTGATCAAAATGCTTGCATTTATATATAAAGGTCACTTTCAGACAAAGTCCTTTAGCCTTCATTAAACATGTATACTCAACAAAATACACACTGATGGCATTCTCTACTTGATACTTCATATGACATGTCACCAATCTACTGAGATCACAATGTTTTATTTATCAGAAACCACATTTGATAATTGATCATTGCACTGACAATGTATCTTACTTCATCTAAATGTTATTCAGAGATAACCACAGGGTGCGAATATTCAAAACTTATGGAGTCGACATCCCTGTGGTTCTGAAGTGATACCATGTCCCAGGAAACCATTTCCTCTGCCTCCTGCTTCTAACTCATCAGCTATGTGACTGCATGTCTCATTAAAGACTGATTACAAGAGACTCCCATTAAATAGCAAAGTCACTGGGACAGGCAGCTTTCTTCCACTGTACCAAAGTTTTGATGTAGACAATCAATAAAGTATATACCCAAGGTAAGGACAGATAAAATTCTGGGGTCTCAATTTTTTATCTTGCTGTAACGAGATTTTTGTTATAATTCGTTTTTGTCACAACGGGAGTGCATTGTATCACACTCACCACCAGCCATCATTAGCCTCCGGAGCAAGGAGTTGTCTCCTTTGTAGATGGCCCTGTACTCCCAGTGTAGGACAGCATGAATAGCACCTGCAGCATCGGTGCCAACCTCACCCTCAAAGGCTGGTAGGAGGGGCATCATCACATACACCCGGTATGTCTCTCCGGCACTGAAATGCACAGATCATGTGAGTTCAAAAAGACGACTGTGAATGACGAAAGCATCAGCTCGCCTTGCCCAAACAACTATTTACTAAAGATCACTGGCTCATACATTGTTTGAAAATTTCCCCTTCAAAAAAGATAAAGACCATTTAACACAATGATGGTGATGAGTATGTTTACATGGATTAAAATCTAATATGATAATGATGGTCAGGATCAGGATGATGATGATGATGATGATGATGATGATGATGATGATAATGATGAAGATGATGATGATGATGATGACACTTTGTAATGGTTACGAATGAAGATCTGTCTAAAATTACTGTAATTTGTGTGAAGTCAGACTGTTCTGTGTGTTTTTGTTTTGTTTTGTTACATATCCTTCGGAAACTCCCATCTTTATCACATCTCTCTCTTTTATCATCTCCATTTTGCTCCTTAAAACTGTCCTTGTGTCCCATCTTCCAATCTCTGATCTTATCACAACCTCTCTTCATTAACATCTGATCACCATGCAAACTTTTAATCAACACACATAAAAAGTTGCATGCCAACATAAATTTACAAACATCTAACAAACTCTGCGCCAAGTGACATACGCAATGAACACCTGAAAGCTCTGCATAAACACAGTGATCACAACGAGGAATATGAGAAGAGGAAATGAGCTCGGGCTAAGCATACAACAGTCACAGAACACAAATAACAAAAGAGAACATCCAAACTAAAAGAGCAATAAAGTCACAGAGAAGCTCACATGCACCCAGGGAGAAATCTGAACCATGATAAGAATTTTTAAATGCTTTCTATGGACAAGTCCCATGGGAGATCAGCACAGATGGGTACACATAAAAATTGTTTTGATTCATACAGTTAAATGTGCAATACCCAAAAACATTTTGCTCTGGTTGGCAATTTTTAGAAACGGTGCCAGCTTTCTTCTGTTAGCAATAAATTTCTCGTTGCCAAGGTTTGGCTGTTTGATTGTCTGTACATGGTACCAACAGATGGGTAAACTCCTAAGAAAGCAAAATAATAATGACCCAAGTGTTCTAACATTCACCATTGATATCATTAATAACAAAAAGTTGTACTGTCATCTCTCCTTTATGTGCTATTTGTCAAACAGTGAGACCAACTCTGATGATATATCAGTCTTGTAAATATTTGGGTTTCCATCTGCTGAGGACATGCACAAGTGATTTGAAATGGAATAGATATTTCAATTCTTGCTTTCCAGTCGAATTGAAGGCATACGATGGAAAGAAGTTTAATGTTTCCTACCCTTCCAATTAGAGAGTTGTAAGGTGATGTCATCACTTGATATGATTTGCCCATGTAGTTCTGTTTCATGTCACTGGTTTGCAAAACATGAAACTGCACAATTTCTCGATTTTATTTATACCCACTGTTAATGAAACTTGTAAGTTCTGTTTGTTTGAACTTTATTCAGTATAAGCATCAACTTAATTATGTAGTTGTTTTTTACTATATTATCTATTACAGGCCAATCTTTTCATATTGATTATGTTAATGTAAATATATAGATATGAAATCAGTGATATGATATGGGAACAAATACAACTTGTGAGAGAGGGTTTGAGAGAAAATAAAATTGTATGTCAATAACTGAAATGGCATGCATACCTATAAGCCCTCATTATCCGCTCAAAGATGGCATCCGCTATCCTGTTGGTGACATCTGGGTCACGAGCAATGGAGATGAAGAACTGGTTCTGGGCATACAACACATGGGAGTGATTTCAATGTCACTGATGACATGCTAAGCACAATATTGGGTATTCTTTTGTTTTTCTGGTAAAAAGTAAATACAGATATTAGTCTGCTTGCACATACATTGTACGAAAACTACAAATTGGTTAAACTCTGTGATTTGCTTTGTTTGATAGCACACTACACAGAAAGGGTTTTGGATTCGGGGAAGGGTTTGGGACAAGGTTACGGCATGAATTAAGATGATGACTAGGAAATTCAAAACAATCAAAATAAGGCATGAAAAGAAAAAAATAGAAAGAAAATAGGATCCAACCACCTGACAGTACACAACACACTGCCATCACATGGTAGTCTCATTTGGCAAGTTCATATATTCAAATGACTTTCATCAAAATATACACATTTTCACCTTTCAGTCCCAGTAAGATAATATAAACACTATGAATGTGTGAATGATTAAGGGGTTTCAAAAGAAAAACTTCAGTGTCAAAACATTAAAACAGCCATGTGACCATGTCTACCACTATCATGGACATGTTTGAGGAAATGCAAGCATATATTTAAACCTTCTCACAGCAAACTTATAAAAAGTACAAAACAACACATCTAAATGCACAATGGAGCATCTTTTTCTAAGAGCATGGGGGAAGAGAGAGAGATAAAGTATAGAGGAAAAACTTCAAGTTTACTTCTTTTCAATGCAGATGCAAATGCGCATAGGTTCAGAAATGACAATGACCTTATCCCCCATGTGGTGCTTTTTCTTTCCAAACAGCAAAAAACATGCAGAGCATAAATGGTCACATTCTTCATTACCTATACTAACAGCATTTCAGTAGCCCTGGCTTGGAAAAGAGGAGATGAAAGACAGTGATGCACAATATATTTAATAAACAACAAACAAACAGACAAGTAAACAAACAAAAAGACTTGCCTCACTGTTGTCATTTGAATTCACACAATCCCGTATTGTATACACACTTTGACCTTTACTACACTTGCACTGAAATAGTAACTCGTAACTTCATAGGGATTTTTTTTTACAAAGTTCTGAATCTTTTTTTATTTATGAGGTTTTGTCCTTATCATGGCCTGCTTCATCTTTGGGCATCTAGTAAAACACAACAGCTATGCTAGAAAATGGATGGCTAAAGGGTGAAGAGTCACATAAATGTCTTGCCTGTACTAACTCTTCCCATGCCAATGTGCAACAACATTTGCTATGATAGGCAGGACTACCCAGTCAAACCTAGGAAACTTTTCTTATTTGGTGTGATGAAAAAAAATGAAGGAAAGTGATGAATATACTATTGGCGATTACAAGTTAAATCTTGTTCATATCTAAGCAATACTATTGATACTGATAAAGACAGCATACATGAAGATGGTGAAAATACACCAAACAGACAATTTTAATAAGGCTTGAAAATAACTGGTCATTTCGTTTTTGAGGAAGCATTCACATAGAATATTCACACAAGTCAAATATCACGGTGGCTGCCTGTCATTTGATAAATCTTCTGAATAAACAAATAGGATTCAAATATGCACTTGCTTTTCATTGATCAGCTGGGGGGAAATGGATCCTGAAGAAATGCAATGCCTTTCCTTTTGGTTTCCTTTTGCAGATGGACAATCCAATCCTGAGTTTACTCTCGTTTTGCATTTGATTTATTGTTTTGCTCACTTCATCGCATGGTACATAGAAAGGAAGTGAACTACATGTGAGATTGTTGTGCCATACCTCAATGTAGAGGAAGTGCTTGCTGTTCTGAATGGCATGGATGTACGCCTTGTGGATGGAATCTTCTGTCCTCTGCATACCAGCTGACCACTGAGCTGAGGAACGCAGGATCTACAAAAGTGTTGAACATGACCATTATTTGACAAGTCCTTCAGTTGATTGACTGGTTGCTTTATAATAAGTTCTGACACATGAAGTGTGATTCACAAGCACAATCAAGGCCTTGCTGAAATCAGCTCTACTTTCTATAAAAAATTGTGTCGATATACAGGCAAACTGAATCTCTCAGAGCTATCTGGTGTTCAGGTTGGCCAGTCAATGTTACAGATGGAAGAATCAATATTGGAATGATGATCTTGTAATTTTTCCCAAATATAGCTTCACATATCTTGTAAAACTAAAATACGACATGAAATCCATCTATTGCAGTAATGTTATTAAAGTATGCTGAATTTCACTTTAATCATCAAAGTCAACTTCTATGTGCAGTGAAAACCTGTAGGTAATGATGTCTACGGTTTAGACTTCACCTGACATGTACAACTGGTTGCCTTGGCAGTCATCTCTTGGAATGCATCACTGGAAGATGATGCAGATTTTGGGATGAGAAGAGGAACCCCTCGAAACTCTTTTTTCTTCTGCTCCTGTATAATTTTGAGTGGGAGGATTGAAGTTTTAAAGAACTGAGACAAGATAACAAGAAATGAGTGCATATATATATATATATATATATATATATATATGTATGACCAGCAAAGAAACATATCTATCAGGAATGAAACCTTTAAATGGTTACATTTTGTGTGATTCCCTTCCAATACCAGTCCACATCAACGCTTTTACGAGATGATCATTACACCCATACACTGCATTTCCTGATACACACTGTAGCTATAGTTTGTGATATTCATCTAGTCCAAGGAGGTATACCTCCTGGTGTAGTCTTCATGCTTGTTAACTTGTATTTACTGTAGATTACAATGGCAAATTACCTTTGTGAAGTTCCACCGCTGAATGAAATGTCTAGCTACATCCAAGGCTGCCTGTCCATGGACCACTGCAGCAATGTCATGCCAAGGCATTCTAGGTACATTGTAACGGTCAACGTTTTCTGACGAAAAAGAGTAGAAAAAAAAAATCAGTCGACTAATACTGACATCTGATATATACCGTTCGATAGTCAAAGGGATACTTAAGCTAGTTTTAGTTATATCAATTAATGACAATTGTAACAGAACATTATTAGTCAGTGTAAAATCAGAACAGCGAAAAGGTAGCAATGACATACAGAATCTAATAACAATGATAGTAATTCACAATATTTATATAGCACATTATCACATGAAATGTCACTAAGCGCTAATGCCTTTTACACTAAAAGCCTACCCTGAATGCCTGCTCAGGCTCAGTCACATCCTTGGCAACGAAGTTACAGTAATCACAAATTTTGAATCACAAATCTTGATTCACCTTGAAATGATATTTGGTATGCTTTCTTTCACAGTAATCATGTACACATATATAAACAGGAATGAGTGACAAGCACACAGTGCCTTTTACACTGAAAGCCTACCCTGAAAGGCCTGTTCAGGCTCAGTCACATCCTTGGTGACAAAGTTACAATAATCTTTGCCCATCCAGATCCTCGGGGCTCCGTCCTGGATGCCAAATTCCTGTATCCTCCTCTCCACCCCTGTCAAGGTCATACCATTTCTGACTACACCTCCATCTGGGTATTAGAAAGTCCGGGGAAAACTGTGATGGTTTTTCTCACAAAACAGAGGGCCATGATGTTGACTGCACTGGACATTACTCTCTAACGTATTAAACAATTATCAATTTCATATTGTATCTATTTGGTTCACTGATAGAAAGACTTGAAAATATCCATTCAATTAAAGGAATAATACATGCACCAAACACAAAGCCACACATACCATTCATGGAATCTATGGCACTAAAGTTTCACTAGCAGCACCACCAACAAATTCATATATGTTTTCTGCAGAATGCCTCAGTGAAATAATGATTTGATATCTATGAAATGACTAATACATCACAAACTTTTGCACAAGTCGTTTTTCTTCAATTCAATGAATTCTTGCATTGAGTTTTTTATGCAACTGATTGACAAACTGCCCTACATTGACTTCAATGTAGGGCAATTTGTCAATCAGTTGCAATAGAAAAGTCATTTTTCATTCATCAAGTACACACATTTCTCCTGTGATAGCATACCATAGGGCAAATATGCACTCTACAAAACTACCAGTAGTCACTTCAGCAGTCACTCATCCATTCTGTGAGTTGCATGGTGATCACATCTCATCACTGAGCATACCTGGGTTAAAACAAACAAACAAACAAACAAACTATCCTATCATGACTAAATTAGAGATATTACACTCACCCACTTCGTCTCCCCCTTTTGTCATGGAGGTCTCCCGTCCCTTTTCAGTTGTATTCTGCCAATGAATAGACACAGACCATCATATATGTATCTGTCAAACATAACTTAAATTTCTTACCCCCTGAGAAATTCTTGCTTTAAGGTTCTATGTAATGTGACCATGTTGCCATTGAATTTCAGTACTATCAAAAAATGTGTATATTTGAGGTATCTTAAGGGAAAATACACTTAGGAATAAATCTAAACCCCCCCCCCCCCAATATATTCATATTCAATTTTGACATTCTGAACACAACAGAAATATCGGCAACTTATAAAATAATCCTGGCTAACCTGTGACATCAGGCCTTGCTGACTGAATGCGGAACCTGTGTCTGTGAGCCTGTGCCTGAAGTCATCCCACCGTCCATAGCAGATGTCGATCCCACCAATGAAGGCTATGTGCTGGTCGACGACGACGGCCTTCTCGTGGTGGGCCCACAGCATGACACCTGCCCCTCCAGGTATGTGGTCTGGGTGTCTCATTACCTGTAAGGAGGTGAAGAGCAAAATCTTATTGGTTCTCTTACAAGAGATGTACATGACAGACGAGGAGTTTGCCAAGTGCGGGAGGCCAAGAACACAAGAAAGATGTCAGCATGGCTACTGTATATGCCTATATTTTGCAAGTATGATATCTTGTGAATTGAGACAAATTTTAGAGTGGTTAAATCTGCAATCAAGAACCACAGCAGTAGGATGAGAAATACATATCATTCCTTTTCACAAGAAAACTAAGTAATTTCCCACCTTTGAGACAAAATATAGTGTATTTGTGTTGCAGAAGGCAATATTTTTTTGCATGGTGTTAATTTGTGAAATGTAATGTACATAACATATGCTGGTCAAAGATGACAGCCTTCTTCTACAGGATGACACTGCAGACATAACGGTGTGACTGTTGTGTCTTCAGTGCTTCCAAGAACATTTTATGGAAAGAAGATTCTACTGAGAAAAACAAACAAACTGGAAGTAATAGCAGATAGTCTTGTAGAGTGAAAAGAGGCCTTTTGACACTACTGTGGACGGAAACATAACATAGGACACAAGAATTATTTGTTTTCCATTTCTTTTACTGTAAAAGTGGAAATTTTTGCGCATTTCACGCAACCAGAAACTAGAGCGAAAATAAAAGCACGCGAATATTTTTGCTTGCTATATGCACCACTATGTAATGTATTGATTCCCCAAAATTAAAAACACACAAAGTTCAGCTAACTTGGCTGAGGGCAAAAAAATTACTCGCGCGAAAATATCCACTTTTACAGTAACCCGTTGAGGATGAGTCTAGAGTATACTCTGGCAGGTGTCTATGGGAAATGTGTGTTGTAGCAAAATCAAACTGTCTTCAACGGGTTAAAGGCTGGTGATAAGCACATTTTACTTACCTGGATGTTTGGATGCAGTGCCATCAAGGTCTGTTTAGTGTGTTGACTTCCCAGAGCTATTGCCATCTCAACCTCCTTGTACAACAGCACAAAGACCTTCACCCCTTGTTCCTGTCCAGTAAGAGCAATATGTAAACCACATATAACACTGTTCAGACTAAATGTCATAAATTACTGAATGCTTTTCCTTCTAAGAAAATAATTTGGCTATTTTCAATGATATAGCTTATATAGTTAATTCTACAGAATGACAGATAATTAAATGAAATATGTCTTCAAGAGTGCAGTCTGGTATTCATTTCTGCATTTCTTTATAATTTGTAAAACATGTACATTGCTCCTGGTTCTACGATTCTCCCATTTTTATGGAAATGCCACGAAATGTACATATTTGCAGATACAGCTGCATCAATTCATTAATACATGCAAACATACATGAACACCAACATGTACACATACATACATACTTTGTACACCTCTGCTCATGTACATACGCAAATATACATACAGGCATGCATGCATACAAACATATCAAAAATTTCTTACAGCTTTTCTTTTGAGGATGCAGTCCAGCCGCCACCTATTTCCCTCCACTGCTGGTCGTTTCATGTAGATCTCAGCGATCAACCTTGAACAGCATGAAAATGGTGGCAAGAACAAATAGTGATGAAAGCCTGGAACCAATTTTATAGAAGGAATAGCATACACATGTAGATTATTGTAAGTTGCAATTATCACAGGCCACTAATGCAGCAGCCAGGAACAACCAACCAGGAGTATCATATGTCACTCCCATGATAACTGCACTTAAAGTCTGTGAGTGAGTGATTAACAGTGTTGAGATATGTGTGTAAACTGTAAGTGCCCCTAATTCTCTGACTGGTTTCACCATGTCGGCTCCAACCTCAGTATTTCTTGGATTATTTCCTAAGGATTTATCAATTTCCTACCTGTTAATAGATATGTGTGCCCACTGGATCTACTCTGATAATTTGAACTGTTTGGTCTGTTGCCAAGGAATTATTCCTCTAAAATGCACAAAAAGTAATTTGAGAATAAATAGGAAGGTTACACAAATCAAGAACTGAGTTGAAAGCAAAAATGATCTTCTCTTAGAAAGAGGAACACATTTACATTAAATATTCAGTGGGGCACAGGGATGATTCAAAAAAATGAACTTTAAAACAAATGTGCTATCCATATTTGCTGAGTTAAAGGACAAGTCCACCTTCATAGACATGAGGATTGAGTGAATGCAGCAAAAGGCCTATCAGTAGAACACATCAGTGAAAGTTTGAGGAAATTTAGACAATCCGTTCAAAAGTTAGGAATTTTTGAAGTGTCTGCTCAATCACTGCTGGATGAGAAGACTACTACAGATTGTGATGTCGCATGTGTACAACAATATAAAGAAAACAAAGAAAATTTGACATATTTTCACTTTTCTTGACTTACCTCTTTCAGAAGGCAGGAGGAATAGTATTACCCTTAACATACGTCAGCGACAAGTCGAGGAAATGTGCACTTTTTTCATGAAAATAAAATTTTGTGACATTTTCTTTATATTTTCCTTATATCGTTCTACACATGTGACATCATACATTGTAGTAGTCTTCTCATCCAGCAGTTAATGCGCAGATACTTTAAAAATTCATAACATTTGAAGAGACAGTTTGATTTTCCCCAAACTTTCACTGATGTGTTCTACTAATATTGCTGCATTCACTCAATCCACATGTATATGAAGGTGGACTTGTCCTTTAATAGGTTTCTGGATAAAACCAACTCTGAGTTCACATAAAGAGGTACTCATGAAACTCACCACCAGTCCAGGATGAAGATCTCCTGTTGTGCCTGTTCCATAGCATCAGCTATCATCTCAAAGTAGTCAGAACCATCAGCAAAACTGATGGAGAAAATGAAACAAGACATACTGAAATTAAGCAGGATGATGACTGACATACAGTATATTCAAAATGACTGCAATCAATTAAAATGTTAATTATTGGACAGTGCGAGGGCAGTAAATTTTTCATATGATTTTTTACCTACAGTTGTAGCTAAGAAGTTGCTCCTGTGGAATACAAATCCCTCACATGCAT
The DNA here is from genome assembly GCF_964275005.1 of Diadema setosum. NCBI lineage: Eukaryota > Metazoa > Echinodermata > Echinoidea > Diadematoida > Diadematidae > Diadema > Diadema setosum. The sequence continues at coordinate 39,417,473 of NC_092689.1, forward strand.
ATTGCCATACTTACTTACTGGGCACTGCATTTACAAGGTAGGGCCCTACTAACACACCTGCCCACTTGTCCAGGGTGACTAAATACCCGCTGTTGGGCAAGTAGAATTTACAGTATATGGCACTTGCCTGTTCAATGTATACGGTCCTTGCCCTGGGAGAAATTTTTTAAAGCATGTCCTGTAAGGCGCCTTTGATGTCGTATTAGCTCAATTTGATATTTGGCAGAAATTTGGGTTATCATTTAGTTTATAGTAGGACCGACATTTGTGTCAAACAATACACTCACACATTCATCCACCCATCAGTCAACATTAGCAGTCAAGGTGTCACAGGAGAAATCAACTAACTTTAGAATGATAGTGACACAGTCAACAAACTGAAGTGTCTCACTACAGTGTATGATACAATATATGTTGAATAGCAAACACTAGTGTCCTATACAGTTAAGGTAGATTAGCACAATGGTTGATATTACTACATGAAACACATTTGTACTAATATGGTTTATAACATGCACCACTTTATAGAGGAACAGCACAGGCTGTCACACCATATGTCATAGTGAAGTTTGACATAGAATATTACATTTCCAAAGGCAGGGGAAAAGAGCCAGACTTCTAACACATAGCCTCCAATCCTAATGTTCTCTTTAAGCAGTAAGGGTAGCATCAATCTGAACAGCGACAACAACAACAAAGACACATGGTACAGTATCCACATTAGCATTTACAGAACATACCCCTGTACCATGGTGTCCTCCCGGGGCGGGGCGAAGGAGCCGTAGGGATTGTCTAGGGTGTACTCGCACATCTGAGCTCTTTGTGAGATGCTGGACATCCATTCAAAGGCTGTAGACTTGTGGTTGCACTTCACCAGCAGGTTTCTATATTACAAACATTATCACAGGCCATAAGTGTATCATCAAAGTCACTCAACCTGGAGTTTGATTCACACACTCATACAGTGCATGGGAACACATACAACACATAAAAAGATTCTAGCTATTCCATTGGTTGTTTGTTCATCACATGACATGCATTTAAAAGTACCATTGCACACTGACGCTGCTGAGCTGTGCAATTTTTGTTGAGCAATTTTGGATATTGCATGGCTGACATCACTCTTTTACATTCTCTTCCATGTTAGGATCATGATCAGCTCGTTGTGTTTGAACCGTTGCACGGAATGCATGCTTCTGACGTACCAATTTACATACCTTCACCAAGTGCACTCATTCAATTACAAGCATGCATTCAGTCACTCATTTTACTGTCAGCAACTTCAACTGCTCGCTTTCGTCTATGACTGATCAACCTGTGGCAATTTTCTTTGTTTTGTTTCTGTGACTTTATCAGGTTGATGTGGAGACTAGTCACACATATCAGGGTACTTTTCCCCTCAGTTTTCTCAAACTGTTTCATTTGACCTTCTTTCTCTGAACAACTAACCATCATTTCAATATGTGATCAGAAGGCAACTGTATTCAAAGTGGCAATCTACAGTGTATAAACTCGGACAAAATTAAACACTTCACTAACAAATCACTTCCTTCAATAAAACAAAAAACTGGAAAAATTGTTTGTTTCATTTTCACATAATTCATCTGGCCTGTAAAAATGATTTGTAGGGCTGACAAAGTAGCTGATGGCACATCCATGGAGGCAAATAACAGAAGGTCACAGGCTTAACTGTACCATTCATCCTGTGAAATTATGATTCCATACCTGTATGTGTTCCTGATTGTCAGCCCATGAGATAGACCTGTATCTTGCCGTCCACATGCCGTGCGAAAGTCCTGGTCCATGAGCAGCACGGCTCTCAGATGACCGTCCCTTGGTCTGACGTAGGCCACAAAGGAATCCTTGACAACCAGCCACCTACAAACACACAACGGAAAGCCTGCTCCTTGATTAGTCTGGTGTTTACTGTATACACCATATATTTCACAAGGTTTTTATATTCATCAATCTTATGAGTTGGATGGTATTAGTGAATTTAACAACCTGCAAAAACATTAATGCTGATCCCGAGTTGATCACGAATTTAACCCCTCGCGAAATTGTCTTTAAGGCACAACTTGTGAAAAATTAGACTTACTAGATATATGGCATATACAGTACCATTTAACTGTCAGGTAATTCCAGTGTTTTAACATTCTTTGTAACAAATGCATTTCTCCTTCATCTCTCTTTCAATTGCAATACCAATGCTGGATGCTGCAGTGAAGAAAATACTCAATTTAGTTTCCTTGCCACATTGGTTACTGGTAACGTGAAGGCAAAATGAATGACAAATCACAGCCAAATCACTGGCTTTTTTGATGTAACATGTACAAATGCGAATTGCCAATCTTTTGCCATACATACTTTTAACAACTTTTGACTGAAGAATATACAATCTTGAAATTTCCATCACAAAGACAGACATGACTTGTGGCTTCAACCACAAAGTTTTGATTTCCATTATCCACACAATGGAAAAAAAGAAACACACCAACATAACTCTGAACACTTGATTTCACTCCTGAAAAGCTTTGGGCATTGTAATGAGGCTCACAAGAAGACACTGACCAGTACACTTCATTTTGTGATATCCTGCTTACAAAAGATCATACCTTTTGCTGTAGTGACTCTTAGCGGTGCATGAAAGAAAGGAAAAGCAGCCGAGCTGAACTCTGCGACCTCCTGATCTCTTCAGAACCCATCCTTCTCTGTCGATAGTAGTTGAGAAATAGAGGGAATGAGAGGGACAGGAAAATGGACATCGACAGAGAAAACAAACTTAAACTCATACATAACTTGCATTTCAATAAATATTTATCTACTACCTACAATACATGTTTCCCTTCACGTTAGATTTCAAATATGACTTTCTATACAGTCTTAGTGATCTTTTTCTTTTTTAGTTGCAAACTGGTGCAAGAGGGCTGTAACAAAATAATCATATCTTAGTTTCTTTAATTTGTAATTCCACTTTCTATGTATCACAGTATATCAATCATAAAATTTGTTGTATTACGTGAAGGGGAATTGCACCCCTCAAGCACTGCTCTTTAGCATTCCTCCCCATTTTCAGCATTCTGCGTACTTATAATATTCTGTAAACTTATCTTTTATTATCTACTGTGATGCAATTAATGCATTCGATTTCTGTAAAATATCTATGTTTCCGTTGGCAATGGAAAAATGAATGAATGAATAAAAAAGGACTCATCACAGTGTAAAATAGACAGACAAGAGAAATTAAAAGCTGCCTCAAGAAAGAGAAATGGAAGGGGGGAGAGAAAAAGAGAGAGAGAGAGCGAGAGAGAGAGGAAGATGGAACGAGGATTATGAGTGATTTTACACTGAGATCATGCATGTATCTCTGTGAACATTGTCAACAGACTGAACAGACTCTCAAAACACAGTATGACTTACTTTCCTTTAGGCCCAACTTCATCCACAAAGGACATATGACTGACCTCCAAAAACTCTAGCTAAAGAAGGAAAGAGACAGAACAAGCAAAATATTTGATATAATTTTTTTTCTCATAAAACACTCATAATCTTAAAAGTTTCAGTTTTCACTTATTGTCTTATTTCAGGGGGTACTTATGACACAACATCATATGCAGCAACTGTACATCTACTATACAGATGTTTCATCCACACAATGTACAACAATACTAGCGTTTTATTTTACTTTAGAGATTGGTTTCATGAACATAATGCAACCATCTACGTCTAATGTGTTGGAAAACTGCCAGCACTCACATCAATCACATCATGTAAATTCAGCCATCAGTTACTGGGAGGTTTATCTTGTGTTTGCCGTTTATCATAGCGAGTCTCATTTTTTGCAAATCAGGACTTCCTGAAAATTTCGCGAGTGGTAAGATTCTGATCACAGAATTAGAGTCAATATTTTAGCACGTTGTTAAATTTGCAAATAGTACCGAACTCCCAAAATTTGTGAAATACAAACTTAGCAAAATATATAGCATATAAAGTTGCTTGATAGCTTACTGTCTTTGGATGATTTCTGTACAAGGGGTTGTTTGCCACGCCTTGCAAGTACTTCTCAAGTTGTAGCTGTGATAAAAGAAAGTTACAATGTTAAAAATAATTGCAGTAATGCAGCCAGTCAGTTTTTCAAAGGAAAACCTACGATATACTGAAGCCGTAAGTTATCTTAAGTTTTGGAATCAAATGCAAATTCTGTACATTTTGACAAGTTTAAGTGTAACTTGTATCAACTGCTAGCACAATACATTCAGCAGTGTAATTTTAACAACAGCTATACGTATGTGGTTTTTTTTTTTCCTTCAGACAATGCTGAAAAGTAAATCAAACTGATGTAGATGATAAAAGTAGGTTTGACATTTATATCCAATTATGCACACTTGTTTGCATTACTTCCAATGTCTTTATACGTACTGCACCATTTTCCATCAATATGTCATGATGATTGTATTTATCGCTGACACACTACTTCCCCAAACATAGTGGTAATTTACTGCTTGTACTGATTAAGAGAGAGATAAGCTGGCTTACCCAGTCACTATATTGAGTCATGATCATAATATAAACGTCAATGTGTACCATGCAAACACAAACAGTTTGGAAAGCCAACTATGTGAAAAGAGCTTTGCGGGTAAAGTCCAAAGCAGACCAAGCACCTTATTCAACCAGTGTGATCTGTTTTCATACTAACAAGTCCACAAATATCACACAGTGGCCAAATTCAGAATTCTGAAGACCATGAAACACGATAAATTCACATATATACTTCTGGTAAAATTGGTATAAATGTTTTACAAGATATGACAGTTTGTGTTTATTGCATCCCATATGAAAAACATGAAATCTAGCTTTACTGGTCACATTTGAAAACTTGACCCATATCAATGACATATGGCTTTTCAAGAACTTGCCTTCACTACTGTCAAGATGGTCATGGTATCACAGTTTGCAAACAGAGAAACTATTGATAGCACTAAGCATGCACAGCTTAGCTATCTCGGTAAGAACGAATGTACTTGAACTGTCAAGTATTTTCTGTAAACATGTGTACTAATACACAACAAAAAGAAAAAGCCGTGGCTATCTATATTACCAAAGTAGTAGTTGAAAGGATAATATATACAATGAATGACATTAGTAGGGATCTTGACTTTCATCTTACATCTTAGTTTCTGAAGGCAAAGTATACCATACTTCTTTTCAATGAATATGTTTATTATGTGTGAAAGAAAAAGATAAATATACAGGGAATAATTTTCCAACTCAAATTTGATTAGCAAATTTAAGCTGATGAACAATATTTCTAATGGTATCCTGTACATTTCTATGGAAGAAAACTGCTATACAAAAATTAGTTTGTGTAGCTGTGGAGTAAAAATGCATAGCAAATTGCGATGCGATACCAGGAAAATTATTCCGATATATGTGAATCCCCCCCCCTCAAAAAAAAAAAACAAAAAAAACCAACAACAACAACAACAAAAAAAACACTAAAACCCTACATCCATCCAAATTATCATACTTCCTGACTGGGTAATATCACATGACAAAGTGTTTGTAATGGATTAGGCAGTGTGCATTAACTCTTCTTCCTTTGGAAACATACCAGCGGTATTGAATAAACTTAGTTGATATTATGATTAACTTACCATTCTCTTGGCCAGCTGGTGGGATCTCACTAAAGCATCTAGTGTTCTTGGGAAGTGGGGAAGGTCATTGACATCATCAGGGAGGCCCACAAATGTTTTATGCCTTTCCTTGTGGCTTGATGACATAACAGACAAGAGACAAGTTTATACAATGAATGCTCACTTGAGAGAAACTTTGTTGTTCTCATAACTCATTTGCCCATGCAGAATATAATTCATTTGACAAAGGACACCACATTCAGTAGATTCAGAACTTACATTTCATACAATATCAAAGTCCTCAGACCTTGAATGGCAGCAGAAAGATGTATAAATAAAACAGAGAAAAATAAAATGGCTGATTTTTACCAAATTGGTGTATGTGTGTGTGTGTGTGTGTGTGTGTGCATATAGCAATTGAGATAATGATATAACATTAATTACAGTAATGACTTTTCGAAAATGAGCTGGTAACATTGTGAAACAAAGCAGCAGAACTTACTAACAAATACAAATATCTGGGCAAGTGCACATGCATACCCACACAAACACTCAGACAGACAGACACATACCCACACACACACACACACACACACACACAGGATGTATTATATTCTTGAACTCACCTAGATTTACCAAGCGGTATATGCAGCCTGGCTTTGTAGAGAATGAGTTCCTCATGCAGACGAAGGAAGTGATTGTACCTTCTGTGAACTGTCCACACACAAGGCCCATGTTGCACCTCAATATAATAGCTATGAAATAAAAAGGAATAAACTGCTAGTGCTGCACTTTTATTTTATAAAGTGTAGCACCTCAACGAACAAATACAAGTCAAACTTATTTCCAGTTAACTGTATTGTACCACACAAATTGAACTTCTCCATCTTCTCAAAAAAAAAAAATAAAAAAAATCATTATACATATTATTTTCATTTTAAGGCTGTATGAAGACACATTATGTAAATATCAAGTTGCAAAAGTCTCCTGGTTTACAATTTCGCTGTTTGCTTGTCTGTCATTTGTATATTTGTTTGCTTTTTTTTTTTTGTTTTTTTTTTGATACCCGGTAAACATACATAGCCACATGACATGTGATATGCAGTGTCTAAACAGCTGATATCAGATACGGGATGTCTCTTCTTCAGTTTTATTTTCCCTCCTTCTCAACTAACATTTTCATATCTTTCTCAGACAAATTACTGAAGTGGATTTTGGTATCTACTGATGAGGTACAAAACTACATTGTGTGTCTATGCGCACATTGCTTCTGTATGTTTTTTTTTTTTTTTTTTTTTTTTTTGATACAGAGGGCAATGTCCTTACTGAACTGCTCTATTGAACATCTCATCTTGAATTACAACATTTTGTAGGTGTTTATACTTTAGGAGTGTCTAATCCAGAAAAATTTAGAGCTATATTTTTGTGATTCATTAAAATGGTCTATTCTTTCACTAGCCATGATTTTTTCAGTGGAGATAATGCATCAGATATGGTTGAGTTATATGTATGGGACAAACATTCAGATTTTGACCTTGACTTCTATTCATAGCCTTCTCATTCCTGCCATAAATTCACTCCATCCAATGACTCAAGTTACTTCAACCCTATGCAACATTTCAAGATATGTTCCACCTACTGTTTTTGCATCACTCATGAAGTCATGTTAAAACTGTTATAGAGAATTTATCTATTGCAACTATGCCACTAAAAAAAAGGGGTTAAATCTATGACATAACTTCTAAGCATCTAGTCAAACGTGAAATTGTAGTTTGACATTCATCTTTGATACTGACCGAACTTAAACAGATTGTCCAATAACGTATCAGTTACATGCTGAATCATATAATATCCATGTGCCAACTGTGATAATGACATGTGATATGCAGTGTCTAAACAGTTGATATCTGATATGTCTCTTCTTCAGTTTTATTTTCCTTCCTTCTCAACTAACATTTTCATATCTTTGTCAGACAAATTACTGATGTGGATTTTGGTATCTACCGATGAGGTACAAAACTACATTGTGTGTCTATGCGCACATTGCTCCTGTATGTTTTTTTTTTTTTGTACAGAGGGCTATGTCCTCATTGAACTGCTCTATTGAACATCTCACACTGAATTACAACATTTTGTAGGTGTTTATACTTTAGGAGTGTCTAATCCAGAAAAATTTAGAGCTATATTTTTGTGATTCATTAAAATGGTCAATTCTTTCACTAGCCATGATTTTTCAGTGGAGATAATGCATCAGATATGGTTGAGTTATGGTGTATATATGTATGTGACAAACATTCAGATTTTGACCTTGACTTCTATTCATAGCCTTCTCATTCTTGCCATAAATTCACTCCATCCAATGACTCAAGTTACTTCAACCCTATGCAACATTTCAAGATATGTTCCACCTACTGTTTTTGCATCACTCATGAAGTCATGTTCAAACTGTTATAGAGAATTTATCTATTGCAACTATGCCACTAACAAAATGTGTTAAATCTATGACATAACTTCTAAGCATCTAGTCAAACGTGAAATTGTAGTTTGACATTCATCTTTGATACTGTCCGAACTTAAACAGATTGTCCAATAACGTATCAGTTACATAATGAATCATATAATATCCATGTGCCAACTGTGATAATGTTAAATCAGACACTTCTGACTCTTCCAAGTTTACAGTGTAAGTCCCACATTCAAATCGACATTTGGTGGATTTGCTTTTTCTTCACCAAATTGTATGAACTGCTATTGTCATAGAAACTCTGTCCAAAATTGAATGAACTTCAAACAGACAGTTTCTCCATTCATCATGTAGGCATTCAAACTGCACTGGAACACAAGTGCATCGACAGATAAATCACACTAAGCGATGTCTCTAGAAGCACCTTTTGTGCAGGGAGGAAAAATAATTGGTTGCAATATGTCACAGATTTTGATCACATGAATTCAGAAATGGAATACGGCAATCTGGCATTTAAAAAAAAAAAAATTCTACAAAAAGTGAGGTGAGTGGTATCATACCTTTCAAGATTAAAGGGTGTGTACAGTTCTGGTTGAGGTGAGGATTCAGCTTTTAACGTTTTGCAAGATATTCAGAAACCACTCTATGAGATGTCAAAGAGCTTGCAATTCTAAGGGGTATCAAAAGTTTATTTAATGAAAATCGGTTTTGAAATGGCTGAGGTATCCAAAAACAAGGTGAAACAAAGAGATCCTAATAAAAGGCGTGGCCTGTCGCCTTTTATTGCTATCACTTTTTTTGATATCTCAGCTATTTGAAAACCAATTTTCATCAAATAAACATTGAATCCTTGTTAAAATTACATGCTCTTTCATATTTCATAAGAGGTACTTATTTCTCATCATCTCACTTACGAATGTTCAAAACATGAATCCCACCTCAACCAGTACGGTACAGTCCCTTTAACATCCATGGGATAACAGAGCAATAATAATGCCATTCCAATATATACTTTCCCACAAGAGTACGGTATACTTCGTGAAAAAAAGAACTTCAGGAAAGTTTTTGCAGTCTAGAGAAGGAAGTGTATGATACATTCCCTGAAAACAGGAGTCAAATAACTGGAAGTATCCTGGTATGTCCTGTTCAAAAGGCAATCAGGATACTCATTGAATCCAGTGCCTGTTTCACTTTCAATATCAATTTCTTTCATTACAAGCATCCATGGACTGTAACCTCACATATCTGAGGCTAAGCCATTACACCACAGGTCTATTCCTCACATAAGTAGCGCCTTCAGCTGAAGAGTTTGGTTATTTGCATCACTTCACTGTTTTGCGATTTAAGTACAATGTGGGTAAATGCAAACTATTTGTAAATATCCAAAAGAATACACTTTCCTAGAAGACAAACATGTTCAACAGCTTCCACCACCAGCAAGAATGCAAATTAGTGTAATTGGCTGCTTACTCTTTCTCAAAGATACTGCTGGTTTTTACCCCAGTCTCATTTTGGTTGGGACTCGCATAAATGGGGCAAAAGGAGCCTTTCACACTTACAGGTTTGGATTGAGATGGAGAGTGGAGTGGACACGGCCGCAGTCTGCTATCTTGATTGAGATTGGTTCATCTGAGATAAAGACCCTTCTCAATTTGTCATGGTATGGCACTGGCTCATCATACACGACCGTATAAGGCACTCCTGCAGGTGGCATCATGATCAAGATATTTCTTGTATTGATTCTGGGCTGTTTCACTTTGTAGCTTATTGATTCTAGTTATCCATTGTGATTTTTATATACATGTACATTATGCAATGGCAAAAAAAAAAAGAAAAAAAAATACAGACAAACAAACACAAACTCAGTGACATACAAATGGTAATGTAATCTGGATTTGCTCAACAGCATAACGTCGCTGGGGTGACAAGACCTGGATCTGCAATTTTGGTGAAAATGACTTTTTTGGATTAATGGTCAAATAATGGGTTAAGTGATTTCCTGTCCAAATCTCAACTGTCTTACTCCAAAAATGAAGCCGCCACGACATGTCAAAGGAAAGGCTCTCCCATTGGCTATAATGCTTGGCCGCCATGTTTTTTGGCTCTCCTGAACATTTTACATTTTGTAGATACGAGGTCTTGTCGCCCCAGCGACGATAACTTCCTGAGACTAATCATTTCATCTAGACTACTCATTGCATGATGACCATACAGCACTGAATATGAAGTTCTGACAGCATAATCACAGTGCACTCACATAGAAACACATGGATAGGAACTTAGGTCGCTCACATGATACTCCTACATATAATGCCAGGTATGCAGTAGAATTGTTGAAACTCACACTTATCTGCTCCTATATTTGGCATTCATCAAACTCTTAAACCACAGAGGAGCACAGACAGGCCAGAAGTATTGCACACAAAAATACAAAATTGAACTCTTCTCTGGATATTTCAAATTAACCTTCTTCATTATACATGAATGCAGTTGTATCTACCACCTGCAGAAATGTACAAAGGGGTAAGACATTACAAATAATAGGAAGATGTGAGTCAACAAATGCAACTTTAAATTTGCTGAGAAAGTAAAAATTGTAGGTTTGAAGAGATTTGCTAACAAAGGATATGCATGCAAGGGCCTACATACCATTAGCATTTGCCGAAGCATTCTGGTTTGGGCTATCGACGAAGTCCATACACCAGTTTGCTTGTCTCTCTGTGACTTCATCCTCAAGTGCAAGGTCACCATTCAGAGAGGTCATGCGGAGGAATTGCTGCCGTCTCCTTTCAGCTAGCGCTGAATTGTTCCCAGAGAAGTTGATTTTGTCCATGTATTCCCTTTTCACTCCTTCGACATATACTTGGGCTTCTGCAACAGACATCTCAGAGCCCTGACTCTGTCAAGAACAAAGTGAGGACAGTGGGAGTTTCTGACCATGGTTCACCTTCCTCAAATTACCTAACCAATATCCAGCCAAATCATGTGTATGGCCGTGCATCCATTTCCAAGTTTAGATATGTTTAACCAATTATATGATAATCAAGAGATAAAACAGCTGCTATATTAACAGCAATTACTACATCATCAAAAGGTATTGACTTGATACTATTAGAATAGAAAGCACTTCAATCAGGTTCTGAGAGCTACCTGTAGTCATTTCATAATAAATGACATGAAAGGAATAAATGTATCTTTGCAGAACATGTGAAATGGCTGAAGTATTAACATGATTCATGCACAGATGCACTTCAAATACAAATACTAAACAAGCTGTACAGAATATAATACAAGCCTACAGATTCTTCATCTTTTCCAAATATACACACATAATTTTGTCATATAATATACTGCAACCCACCCAAAATTATGGCTCCAATCAGTGGAACCATTTACTAACATATTTGATGAACATTTGCCATCTAGCAAGGAGCATTACTAGTTTGGTCACTGAATATCTTTAGCAAAAATGGACCAAACTTATTTTGGAAAATCACTTGGGGAATCCAATTCATCTAGCAGATTCACCTCAATAGAGGTGAATCTCTAGCAACCATTTTAAGCTGTTGTTGATGTTAATTCAACTGGAGAAGAATTAAACATGATTATCAGATCAAACAAATCAAACCAAACCACACCACCAAAGTGGTGCACACACAGGTGCATGCTTGAATGATATTCAATGACATTCTTTCTGAAGGTTGACTGCATGCATAATTTCATGTCTTCTCATGAAACCACTGTGACTAGTGTTAAAGGGGCATTCCAGATGATTTTCATAATTTCACATCATGTAGCACATAAATTGACAGCTCCATGTATAGATTCGCGGAATTTATTGTTGTCCTTCAGCAGAGAAGCCAATAAATTGAAAATCTTAAACAAAATACCCTGACCAGTGTTGATGACATCAGAGCCTCACATATTTCAGAAATGTAGCAGTGTAATTCCATTACATTACTGCCTGCCTAACAAGTTCAACTGTGAAAAATCTATGCATGCCTTATTCTTTTGTTCTGCTTCCTTGAGCCCCAACTCATGCATTCTTATGGCAAGGTTTCCATGTCATCATCCTTGTTCAGTGCAATTTGTTATAAATTTTGAAAACATTCTCATTCCTCATCCCAATCACTATAAATTCTGAAACTCCGTACTCAGTTTAACTAATTTATAGTTGTTAAAATGTAATAGTCTCAAAATCATCCGGAGGTCCCCTTTAAGAACTCACTGGCTCGCAGTCTAGGACTGGAGGGAGTACATGACTTACTATCCTACTGCTTGGTGACAGGTTGGCTAGGAGAACATCTTCCATCCTTGTTCTCTCAGCTTGGGTCTTGTTCAGTTTGGCGGAATCCCAGTCAAATGTCTGGTAGGAAATACGGCCACTGCTCTCTGACAACCTAATGTGAAAAGTCCCGCATGGTTTGACTATGTGTTCATATATTTACCTCTGCCAAGGGAGGAGGTTATGTTTTCGTTACCGTTGGTTTGTTTGTTTGTTTGTCCCTGTGCAAAATAACTCAAAAAGTAGTTAACGGATTTGGATGAAACTTACAGGAAAGGTTGAGAATGACACAAGTAACAAACGATTAAATTTTGGTAGTGATCCGAGAATTTTGGGGGAATTTATGAAGGATTTTTGATATTTTGACAGATAGGGTAAATGAACTTGGTGAGTTCAAGCTGCGCATTTTTGAGGTTTTCAAACACGCACTAAAGTGCGTGCTCCAGTTTCTGCAGCTGGGAGAGGCGTGCCACGCAGCTAAGGGTTTATGATGTAACAAAGGCTTCTATATTGGGAAATCGGGCAATTTTTCAGCATGTATACCTATGGGTGTGGAAATCACTGATCTCTACGGAAGAGCCCAAAGAGCTTTTCCCCAGTGGTGGAGAGGAAAAAAATCTCTTGAAGAGCAAGATCATTGGAGGAAAGTAGCTGCTTGGCGGAGGTCTGCGCTCTCAGAGTGCTTTTCTAGTTTTTAATTCATTTTCTCTTTCAGTCATGTACATGCAGTTGTCTCTCCCTAGTGGGCCAAATGTTAGAGAAAGGGGCTTAATGTGGTTCACAGGGCTGGGTGCTACACACTAATGTGCCCACCAGCACTGCACATCTCAAACTTACCATCTGGAAAAGTAATATTCAATATTCAATAGATACTTGATCAGGCAAGAGGGAGAAACAGGTGTCATGACCTGCAGTCACAACTCCAGCATTTAAAAGGTAATACATGGTGCCTGAGAAAAATTGACAGTCCTATCTGAAATGAATGAGCAAATATATGACCAAACCTTCAGTTTTCCTTGTTCATTTTCTTTGTGAAAAATATGATTGCCCTGTAATCATGCTACCTGCCCCTGCTCTAGCCCAAATTATCTCTATTACAAATACTAGCTAGATTATGATTCTAACTTGTTAGGGAAGCAAAGATTAAACTCATATTACTACAAAGTACTAAAACAAGTGAATGAGTTTCACTTGCATTTTGTGTATTCCTATTTTCATGTTTGTGCAATGAATTATTCCTGAGATATTAAAGGAAGAGAGTCTGCACAAAGTATGAACAGTATGAAAATACAACCGACAGTGGCCTATACTTATAGTGAAGAAGAACCTCCATTATCTGTACCCTATGAAAGCTGCATTGCTCTGAAAAAGAAAAAAGTGAAATGCATTTCAAATTCTTTAGCAAATTACTACTTATACTTTACCTCCTGACAGCGTTGCTGCTTCCATCAAATGTTAGTACGTCTGCGCTGACTGGGGAGCTGTTGGAACGACCTCTGCTGTCAGGGACCTGCAGAGTATTCTTTTTGCCTGCAAAACTTGATCGCCTGAGGAGGTTGTCATTTTCATCCTCTGCTTGCTCCTCTGGGCTGTGCATGTGGACCTGGACCAGATACTTTCCTGTAGGACTTGCTTCCATTTTTTTTCCAGTGTAATTTCTCCTCACGACTGTATCTGTATGTTTGTAGAAAGAGGATAAAATACTTTTTTGTAGTGTAGAATTCCCATCAAATGGCAACCTTGCTGCCTACGCATGTAACAAAAAATGCAAACTTCTCAATTTCATTAGAATGTCTCTGCTGTTAGGAACAGTTTTCTTTATGAGTGATGGTCATACCCAGGCAGCCTACCAGTATTTTCATTGTTGCTGTTGTTTTACTATTGTAAAAGCCTAGATTTCCTCTTTCTCTTCAGCATTTCCGGCACGGAAAAGTATGAAAACTAAATCATTCAGCTTAAAGTCATCAAAATACATACAGTGAGTAGTGGCTCTCATAGATCTGATAAACAAAAAACTCACATTACACTTGACATAAATAAAATGAAAACTCATTCATCAAGACCTCTGTTCCCACTTACTTGATTTATAAAGAATATACAAATTGTGAGTGGATGTCAAATATTGGAGAGGAAATGACTTCTGACAAGAATATGGTTGCAAACTGCTGGATACATCTGACTAAATAAAGGCCAATGGCATCATACATTTGAAAATTTACAACACAGAAACCCACTAACATGAAATCAATCACAAAGTTGGAAACAAAACAAAATGCTATAAATATCAAATCCTCAGCAAGTCTGAAAACAACAAAGATAAGAAAGACTAGAAATTTATGGGCAAGACTGCTTTTTGCAAAAAACAAAACACAATAAAGCAAACACAAATACAGGCCTTATCATGTCATATGAAATTCCACAGGAGTTTCTCCACTAAGAATAAAGTCTTTTATAAAGCTGGGAGATTTGCCACATAATTAACTGCATGCATTGCAAATGGCAAATAAACAGCAGTGTAATGGAGTGGTAAGGAAAAAAGGTCATGATATTCAACACCTAAATAAAGTGTAACAATTACCATATCTTGCACTAATTAGGTGATACGCTATCAGCGTATCACCTATTGTAATTGTCAAAATTTCTCTTTTTTTTTATTCTTCTTTCTTTCTGCCACATTTTGTGTCGTCAATATCTCAACAATGACATCACGGAATGACATGACATTTTCAGTCAACATGTCTCATAACAATATCTAGCCACAATAAGGTTTTCATGACAGTAACATATCTATGACGTCATCTAGGCGCCATTTTGTGATTTTCGGACCTTGTCACATGATCAATCATAACTTCATAACTAGATGTCATTTCTGTATCATTTTCGCTGGACATAAAGTTCAGGTCACGCTCTATCTTACTTTCTAACGCTAGTTACCCAGGTCATCATTAGGCGCGCGTAAGCGCGCGTCAAAATTTTAAAAGGCTCAAAACGACTTCCCAATGGGAAATCTCGAAGTTTCAGACAATTTTAAGCGTTTCAAACATTTTCTCGCGTGCGCGTCCGTCCGCGCAATTTCGCGCGCAGAGCGCTTAAGAAACATGGAAATGCAATTTTTTGACTGATTTGGATTCCTGATACTTTGAGTAACAGTATCCATTGATTTCCGATCGATTTCGACCCATAACAAAGGAATGCACAGGCGTCAAAGTTGAAATTCCGCACGCGCGTCTTTCTGCAAATATAGTGAAAAAACATGTCTTTGTTTATTTCGTCATAGCTCTTTAAATCGTCCGTTGACCCTATATTTCTATTGCATATTACAAAAGCATATGAATTGTAAATAACATTCCAAGTATCAATATTGCCACAGAAACGCGATGACGTCATCAAATCGTCATTTTATATAAAAAAAGTGGAATTGATTTTTTTGAGGTACTGTTTCTGACATTCATTTGCTCGTATCTCTGTTGTTTAAGCTCAATATTATCCCAAATTCAGATATGTTGTACTTTGAACATTTGCCTCCCAAGTCCATGTGATGGTTTTGATATATGATGACGTCATCATACTAGAAATTGTGATTAAAGGTAAAGACTCAAAATCAGACAAGTTTACGTGTTATGTCTATGGGAGGTGATTTTTTTTCAAACCATGCATTGACTTGACAACGTTTAAGCACCTTTACCTCATCTGATTTTGCTCCATTTCCTCTGAAACATAAATATGTTGTAGCTGAGACAATAAGCTGCAGTCATCATGCATTTTATATTTTCAAATTTCCTCATCAGGTCGACAATTTTGTAGTTAAAAACTGAAAATGAGAATGCAATCTGTACGGAATGATTCCCGATTGTTCTTTGCAACTGTATATTGGTCGAATCCACGCGGCCACTTGTGGGAAGTTGAATAGCGCCATCTCAGTCAGCACTGTCACGACAGTATTATCATACATTTAAGTTTCGCATAGAATCTCCAGGACAGCCATATGGCGTAATCGCTTAGCGCGCTGGGTGTTCATAACGCCATACCGGAAGGCGAGAAGTTGGACTCCCGCGGAAGTTTTCTCTTTCTTTTTTTTTTTTTTCCGGCAATTCAGCTTTACTCCGATGTCATTTATCGTATTATTTTACCAAGTATACGTAACCCGTGAACACGGCTGCTCTATTTCCCTCGTTTTGTATTGGAGTTTGGAGATTGGGTTTGCTTCATTAATTTTGTCACACTTAATGTTGTAAATTGCCCCTTGTTACAGTGTCCCGCTTGCCACCTTTCGTTTGCTCTTTCCTTTCCTCTTCATTGGTTCTTGTAATATTGTAACAGGATAGGTAGGAACATGTACGTTTAGATAACTGGCAGGAATGGGAGCTGAATTGATTAACTCTAGTCCAGGTGTATGGCGTCTCGCTCATCTCTTTGAAATTCCAGGTTGTTATTGTTTGACCCAATAACGGAGTTGTAGACAGGTTTTATGTTGCTATAGAGGTATCTTGTGCCACATGAATGGAAGGCATCACTGTTCAGTAGTAGTAATGAACTTTTTCATGTTGTAAATGATATAAAGATATGAATTTCACATCCAATCTTCGGGACAGCCGTGTGGCTTTATAGTCGCTTAGCGCGCTGCATGGTCATTATGCACTACCTTAGGACGAGATGTTCGGGACCCGCAGGACGCTATTATTTTTTTTTCTCTCTCTCTCTTTCTTTGTTTTTCTTTTGGCAGTTCAGCCTCATTCCGATGTCATTACCCCACGACACACAGTCACTCAAGTTCCCTTTTTTTTTTTTGTCGGAGGCTGGAGGTTGGATTTGCTTCATTTATCATACGTAATGTTGTAAATTGCCCTTGATATACAGTGCCCCGCTTGCCACCTTTCGTTTTCTCTTTCCTTTTCTCTACGTTTGTTCCTGTTACACTGCACAAGACAGGTCGGAAAATAATTTACATAACTCAACTGGAGCAGGAATGGCAACTGAATAAATTAACTCTAGGACAGGTGTATGGCGTCTCGCTCGTCTCTTTGAAATTCCAGGTTGCTATTGTTTGACCCAATAACGGAATTGTAGACAGGTTTTATGCTGCTATAGAGGTATCTTGTGCCACATGAGTAGAAGGCATCACTGTTTAGTAGTAGTAATGAACTTTTTCATGTCCCTCCATGTCAATTATAGTGTGTTCAAAGGGGTTGTGTGTCTATCTGCCAAAGAAAAGGAAAACCTTATTTTCGCCATGGCTATTTCTCTATACGTAACCGTAGGTGATGAGTGTTGTTGGTATCTGAGCAGTGAATAACACAACATCAGGCTAAAATCCCCCTTTTATACGCGCTAAGCGTTCAATTTGATATATCTTTATTTATGTAGTCAATCACTGCTAATGGCGTTACAGAATTATGTTATAACACCTTTCACTGAAAGTTTATAAAGCAAAGTTTATGGACAAGGCAAGCAATTGTACATGAATAATACCAATGATTTCAGAGGGAAATTATGGTATACCTAAATGTAAGGGTATCATTGCTTTGGAATTGCTGAAACAATATCTTGGCACGAGGTCTTCCACCTCTAATAACTGATCCCTTTAAAGATGTGTCGGTCACGGGTGATCGTCATGATTCATCTTTCACGTAGAAGCTTCCGTTCCACACTCTTAGTTCGAGAAGACTTACCATCATACTTCAAATTGTGATTAAAGGTAAAGACTCAAAATCAGACAAGTTGACGTGTTATGTCTAAGGGAGGTGATTTTTTTTTTTAAACCATGCATTGACTTGACAACGTTTCACCACCTTTATTTCAGCTGATTTTGCTCCATTTCCTCTGAAACTTAAGTATGTGGTAGCTCAGACAATAAGCTGCAGTAATCATGCATTTTATTTTTTCAAATCTCCTCATCAGGTTGATAATTTTGCAGCTAAAAACTGAAAATGCGAATGGAATGTGGACGAAACGATTCCTGATTCATCTTTCACATACATAAGTTTACATTCCTCATATTTTCTCGTCGAGACGTATGGCCGAGAGGATAAAGGCGACGTCACAAGATACGTGAGGTTGCACACGTACGGGTTCGAACCCCATAAGAACACGAAACAAAATACTTACATCTTTTGCTTTTTTTCTTTTATGGAGTATTCACCTTCGTCCATGTAGAAATCACGTTTTCATGTAAACGTACACACACACACACACACACACACACACACACACACACACACAATATCCCTTTGTTTTGTGTTGGAGACCACATTGCTTTGACTGGCAACTTGGACTTCAAATTACAAATGTTAAAGTGAAGATGGCTCTTAAAAGACCGCATGGCCATGTTTGATTTTTTTTTTACAATATAAAGACCTATTGGTAAATATTCATTCACATATCCTTTCCAATCAACTTACTTGGACACGCCGACACCACACGAAATTTTCAATTGGTTGCATGACAGAAACAATTTCATCTGAATTATGTAGGACTGCATAAAGAATTGGACTTCACGAATATTTCTCAATATTATATTATACTTCAAGTCGCTACTTAACATTATTTTCGTTGTCGATCACTGAAAATGAGAATGGAATCTGGTCGAAACGATTCCCGATTTATCTTTGTAACTGTATATTGATCGAATCCACGCGGCCACTCGTGGGAAGTTGAACAGCGCTATCAGTCACTTGACGTATATCGCCAAAAAACTGAATATCAATGTAAATTTGTGTTGTGTATAGCATACATAGATAGATTTAAGTTTCGCACAGGATCTTCGGATCTTCCGTGTGGCAGAATCGCTTAGCACGCTGCGTGTTTATAATGCCCGACCGGAAGGAGAGAAGTTAATCGAGTCCCGCAGGACTTTTTCCTTTTATTTCTTTTTTCTTTTCTTTTTTTCAGCAGTTCAGCTTCACTCTGATGTCATGAACACAGCTACTCTATTTCCCTTGTTTTGTATTGGAGTTTGGAGGTTGGGTTTGCTTCATTAATTTTGTCACGCGTAATGTTGTAAATTGCCCCTTGAAACAGTGCCACGCTTGCTACCATTCTTTTTCTCTTTCCTTTTCTCTTCATTTAGATTTTGTTCTTGTTATACTGTAGCAGGATATTTAGGAACGTGTACGTTTACATAACTAACAGGAATGGGAACTGAATTAATTAACTCTAGTCCAGGTGTATGGCGTCTCGCTTATCTGTTTAGAATTCCAGGTTGTTATTGTTTGACAAAAACGGAGTTAAAGACAGGCAGGGAAGGAAGTGACTTGATATTGCTTCATATTATATGAGGAATTTCGGGCAATACCTTTCCAATTAGTGTAGTGATTTTGACAGGGTTCTCTGTCGTTTATTTTCGTCATGGCTGTTTCACTAGTTTAGCCATAGGTGATATGTGTTGTTGGCATCTGGGAGAATAGAACAGATCAGTACCAAACTGGAAAAGCCCTATAAGCAATGTGGTAAGCATTCAATTTGTTGCATTATCTTTCTTCTTTAAAGTCAATCACTACTGATCGAATTACACCATATAATATGGCACGTTTCACTGGTAGTTTAGGAAAAGGGAGCTAATTCAATGCAAGATACAATGATATGTGCTACCATTGATTTTAGAGACGTCATTGTGGTGTGGTGCTGGTGGTGGTAAGGGAATCATTGCTTTTAAATTAATGAGACAATCCTTGGAACTTTGCATCAAGAATATAATGCATGTTCGTGCGGCGTTTTTTTTTTTTTTTAATCCTGACGTGGACATTATTTTTCTTTATCTTGTTTTTAATTCAAGAATGTTATATCTGAATATGTTCGATTTAGTTACGGTTTCAATGCATCTTGTTTACCATCTTCTCTGACATTAAATTGATGGTTTTTAAATTTGACATTGTCTGTCTATTTGTCTGTTTATGCTCATAAAACACTGCTATAACAACTAAAACATTTGTTTCACTTGTCACACGCAATGCTATGGATTGCAGTTGTGCATGCAGTTTTCCTTTTGCCACCTCTCGTTTTTCTCTCCCCTTTTCCCTCACTTTGGTTTTGTTATACTGCAGATGGGAATGATTACAATAACATAACCCAACTTGAAGTAGGAATGAGAACTGAATAAATTAACTCTAGGCCAGGTGTATATAGCGTCTCGCTCATCTCTTTGAAATTTCAGGTTGTCATTGTTCTATCAACGGAGTTGAAGACAGGCTTTATGTTGCTATAGAGGTATCTAGCTCCACATGAATGGAATGCATACGCTGTTTAGTATTAGTAATGAACTTTTTCATGTCCATCCCTGCCAAGAAAAGTGTGTTTGACGGGGTTCTGTGTCATTGTGCCTATGAGAAAGCAAAGTTTTATTTTCGCCATGGCTGTTTCTCTATGCGTAGCCGTGAGTGATGGATGTTGTTGGCATCTAGCTGGGCAGTAAAAAACCGAGTATCATGCTATAATACCCCCCCCCCCCCCCCCCCGTTAGGTTCTAAGCGTTCAATGTGATATATATTTCTTCTTCATTATGTCAATCACTGCTGATGGAATTACAGAATTATGCTATGACACGTTTCACTCAAAGCTTAAAAAGCAAAGTTTATGCACTATACAAGTAATGGTGCATGAATCCTATAGACCATTGATTTTAGATGAGAAATTATGATATGCCTATAGTAGGGATGTCATTGATTGGGAATTAATGACACGATTAAGCATTTTCATAATCCTTATCCTTCACTCTAACCTCCGTGAAAATATCATATTTGAATTCAACCAATAAGATGGTAAAAAATGCATGCATTCATGTTTTATCAATATACAATGTATGGACTTTCCAAACATTCAACAGCGATTATCTCAAAATGAACATTGTGTGGGTTAGCACTATATTGCATCGACCCCTTCAATTGTCTATCAAGTTCATGTCGATGTTTTCTAATTTGATGACGTCATCATACTAGAAGTTGTGATTAAAGGCAAGATATCAAAATCAGCGAAGATTACTAATCGCTGCCTCATGTTCCTGTGTTTGATCGTCCAGTCAATACCAAACTGACGACATACGTTGAATATGTTATACTTTGAACAATTGTCTATCAAGTCCATGTCGATGTTTTCTAATTTGATGACGTCATCATACTAGAAGTTGTGATTAAAGGCAAGATATCAAAATCAGCGAAGATTATGTGTTATGTCTATGGGGGGATTTTTTTTTTTTAACCATGCATAGACGATAACGCTCAAGCACTTTTACCTCACTTGATTTTGCTTCATTTCCTCTGAAACTTAAGTATGTTGTAGCTGAGACAATAAGCTGCAGTAATCATACATTTTATTTTTTTTCAAATCTTCTCATCAGGTTGACAATTTTGCAGCTTAAAACTGAAAATGAGAATGGAAGGTGGACGAAACGATTCCTGATTCATCTTTCACATACATAAGTTTACGTTCCTCATATTTTCTCGTCGAGACGTATGGCCGAGTGGTTAAAGGCGACGTCTCAGAGACGTGAGGTTGCACACATTCATTCATTCATTCATTTTCATTTTCATTTCATTTATTTCATTCCTTCTTTCTTTTTCGTCAAACATAACACGAAATGTATCAGAAGATATAACATAGGCATGTATTCGACTTTACATGGTAGATAATGGTTAACAAATACGAAATTATACATGCATACCGGCAAAATACAAAGTTATGTTTGGAGGATAAAAAAAAAAGAAAGAACTGAGAGGTTCACTGAAAAGCATGCTTGTAAATTGTGAACCACTCAAAAGGATTCTTGTGAATACATTAAACTTTTTTTTTTTTTTTTTTTTTTTACAAAGACAGGAGAGAACAAGACAGTAGAAACACAACGACATTACATGACTTTACAGTAGGGTATACCATGACACATGCGGGTTCGAACCCCACAAGATCACGAAACAAAATACTTAGCCATTTTACTTTTTTTTTTCTTCAGTGGTGTATTACATATTCGTCCATGTAGAAATCACGTTCGTATAGAAACGCACCTATACACACACACACACAATATCCCTCTTTCTTGTGTTGGAGACCACATTGCTTCTATTGCTGCAAAATTTTGCAGGCTGACTTTATCAAACCGATTATAGTATAAGTAATGACGACTACGGAGGTGTTGTACTTTGAACAATTGTCTTTCAAGACCATGTCATTGTTTTGTACTTTGATGACGTCATCACACTGAAAATTGTGATTAGAGGTAAAGACGCAAAATCGGACAAGTTTACGTGTTATGTCTATGGGAGGTGATTTTTCTTTTAAACCATGCATTGACTTGACAACGTTTAAGCACCTTTATCTCAGCTGATTTTGCTTCGTTTCCTCTGAAACTAAAGTATGTTGTAGCTGAGACAATAAGCTGCAGTAATCATGCATTTTATTCTTTGAAATCTCCTCATCAGGTTGACAATTTTGCAGTTTAAAACTGAAAATGAGAATGGAATGTGGACGAAACGATTCCTGATTCATCTTTCACACACATAAGTTTACGTTCGTCATATTTTCTCGTCGAGACGTATGGCCGAGTGATTAAAGGCGACGTCTCAGAGAAGTGAGGTTGCATACGTGCGGGTTCGAACCCCACAAGATCACGAAACAAAATACTTTGCTATTTTACTTTTTTTTCTTCAATGGTGTATTACATATTCGTCCATGCAGAAGTCAAGTTCGTATATAAACGCACCTATACACACACACACACACACACACACACACACACACACACACACACACACACAATATCCCTCTTTTTTGTGTTGGAGACCACATTGCTTCGACTGCTGCAAACTTTTGCAGGCTGACTTTGTCAAACCGATCATAGTATGTAATGACGACGACGGAGGTGTTGTACTTTGAAAAATTGTCTTTCAAGACCATGTCAATAAGCCAGTTCGGGTTTAGCTCATGGGCACATGGGTACAAATGACCTTTCTTCTTTCTCAGTTGATTAGGCACTCCACTAGTTTCAAGCGACAGAAGGCATGAGCTTGCCCAACGTAACAATTTATGGAATTCATCAGTCATGTTCAAACAAAGGATGAACTTGCATAGACCAGGTGACCAGAATGATCCTTCCATTGACATTTTGGAAAGCATCCATTTCATTATTTTGCATTGAATGTATTAACAATCTCTTTCTATTGATATTGTCAGACACCGCTTTTGCTGTCATGTGGATGTGCTGGCAAGCACCACTTATAGGGATCAGTTGAATAATCATTACATTACAGATGCTTATCTCAGTGAATTTAAAAACCACCATGCTCTGCTGGTACAGATGACCTTTTTCTGCTCATGCTCAAAGTGGAACCCCGAACTGGCTTATTGTTTCGTACTTTGATGACGTCATCACACTGAAAATTGTGATTAAAGGCAAGGTATCAAAACCAGCCGATTATAGGTTTTATGTCTACGGCACGTATTTTTCCCAAGTCGCCAGAAATGGCATAGCGACATCAGTCGTTACAAGGCCGCATTTCCGTCTAGCAATGCAATACATGTTCACGCGGCCCCGTTTGTTGAGTGGGCATTGACTTTTTCCCCCTGTAATATCTATACATTTTTTTTTTGCCTAACCATTTCCGTGGATGTCCCGTGGCCGAGTGGTTAGAGAAACGGATTTGCATGCACGCTGAATAATTTCAAGGTGCCTATATCACATTCTTTTCTTTGTCGATCACGGATGACCGACATCTGATGACCCCAAGCGTATCACCTAACTCGTCCTTAGTGTGACGAGTTTCATATCTCGTTAATCATTTTAGTTTGGTCAATGTGTTAATTGTAAACAGTTTGTCGCACTTTGAATAAAAACAATGTTTCTGACAAACGATCGAGTGTAGTCTTTACACCTTTTTATTTTTATTTTTATTTTCTTTTATTTTTTTATTTTGATTTTTCTAGTAGGTCCCTACTGTGCTACAGCCCGGCCTAGTGTTGGATGGATTAAATAAAACTTAGTGCAAAGAGTCAAAGTAACTCTTAAAATGGATCTTAGAGTGGTCTAAACTGGCTAGGAATAGAATGGTATGCCAATAAATCAAAACAACGACAACAATTATAAATCAAAACTGGTCTACTAAGCTTTGTGGCAATAAGAAGTTGCATACTAGTACCCACCCGACATAGCGTAACAGTGTCTGGTCGGGCTAGCCAACAGTCTGATCTAACTACTTTTTCTTGGTTGAGTACAACACCAACTGAACAAGCGGCAAAGTGTTGCATGCACTAGCCACTGGCTGCGCTTACCAAGCCTTCTCCCCGAGCGTCGCGCCTGACATACTCTTCGTGATCCCTGTAGCTTCTATACTCTTTGCTGTCCAGTTCAGCCTACCTGTGCAATGCAACTGCCATGTACAGGGCCAGTAGTGATCGTACTCGTGTAGGCTCCGCAAGCGCCGAACGAGACTGGAGGCCAGCGCCACAGCGCCGGGGGCGGGGGTGGCTCAGTGGGGTGGCTACGCGGTTGAACGATCACGTCTGGAACTAGACTCTTATATTCAAACGTTAGAGACCTCTAGAACCATAAGAACAGAACCAGGCTAGAACAGCAGAAGTGGCACTACAACGAAGGTTGTTCCAGACCGACGAAGTGGTATTGTTTTACGTCTTTCTCAACGATCAGACCCATACATGAAATAGTTTCCTTCGTATTATTTCTGACATTTAATGGACCATAGACACAACCAGCTTAGTGACGTCGGCGCTGTACTGTAAAAGTGGATATTTTCGCACGACTAATTTTTCGCGCTTGGCCGGGTAACAAGAGTTTCGCGTGTATCCTACAGCAACTACTGGAACATATGGCACGCGAAAATATTCGCGTGCTTTTATTTTCGCGCTAGCTTCTGGTTGCGCGAAATGCGCGAAAATTTCATCACCGCGAAAATTTCCTCTTTTACAGATACCAGTATTGTATCGAGTGTTTTGTCAAGTGTGGCGGCACGCTCTACACTACGCTCGTGTCGTTGTTGTTGTTTTCAAGATGTAGAATCGCATACTACGATAGTATCCTCAGTTGAAGCGGGCAGCCGTTCGAGTAGCAGACGACAGAGGGTGTTAGTATTATTAATAGCATACAGTAATTTACCTGTATACGTGTACAAATTTGTGCGGATTTGACTCAATGGCACTGCTGACGGAAAATCGAATATTGCGTGGAAATCCAGTTCCCCGTCGCCTATGTTTTTTTCTGTTTGTTCTTTTTTTTTATGTGAAGGAAATGGGATTCTGAGTCATTTTTTTTTTCGACATTTCATCATGACGTCGCGAAGCACGGAAAAGAGAATTTCAAACAAAATCCTTAATTCTATTTTCCGTTTTCAGTCGACATTGAGATGTCATCTGGTTCATTTTCCCACTAAAGGCCCGGTCCCACTGCACTTACGGATGCAAAGAGGATGTAAAACGTAAAAAAAAAAAAAAAAAAAAAAAAAATGAATAAAAAAATTGCCATCCGTTGGAAAACGCTATACGCATCCGCTGTGTACTCATCGCATACGTGTTTCATACGCTCTATCCATCGAGCATCCGTCCACTACGATTTCATCCGCGCAAAAAGTTTTAAGCTGCTTAAAACTTTTAGAACGGATGAACTTTCCGCCGTGTACGATGTAAATCCGTGACATACGAGCAACAAACGTTGTATGTCCGTTATCATCCCTTAAACGTCTGCTGTATCCTCTCTGCATCCTCTGGGCATCCTCGCAACTCACATCCGCTGCAGCTGAAAACGGAAAGAGGGAGGAAAGATATGGTACATGGAACGTCTATACATCGTTAATAGCACGGAAATAGAAAGGATGTAAGCGTATGCATCTCTTACATAAAGTATTTAAAACGGACAAAGCGTTTGTTTCTGTTAGGCGTACGTGATGCATCCGCTTTATCCGCTCTGCATCCGCTCTTTCCCCTATGCGTCCGTGTCGCAATTATCTCCGGTTACCCCTTCGGAGCTGTCATTCCCTTCCATCCGCTTTCATCCTCTAGCAGGTTTCCGATGAACATCCGTTTAACATCCCCTCTACATACTACCCACGTCCGTTCGTTTTCCGTTCTGTTTTCGCCAATTTTCGCCAATTCTGTCAATTTCTTGAGCGGATGAAAGCGGATGGAGCTATCCCCGAAATTTTGCTCGTCCGCTGTGTCCTTTCTGCATACGTTTTGTGTCCATCGGCGATGAACATTTGCCGCGTTCGGGAAATGATTCATATTTATCGGTGGAATTGTGATTGTTTTATGATACGTACCGACTAACAGTATTAGAACTATAATTGCCGTCACATTATCTCGGGCCTACCATTATTATAACCAAGTTTCACACTTGACACTGGCACGCTTCTCACAGGAGTCTTTCTTTCTCTCTCTCTCTCTCTCTCTCTCTCTAAATCACACACACACACACACACACACACATAATTTAGCTAAATTTTGTGATGAAATTAGGAAGCTCCACAAGAAATGATTATTGCCTATATTATCATTTGATTGATATTTTATGTTAATCTGTATTTACAATATTGAATTTTGCTTTAAATTATTGAAATTGCTTTTATCTGCGGTATTGTTGCCCTGCTATTTTAACTTTGTTTTGTTTGTCCTGCTTCTCTCTCTCACTCTCGGATCTTGCACTATTCTGTATATTTGGAAAATAACATGCGATTTTCTGTATATGTATACCTACAATCCATATCTCATGTAATAACTCATTTGTTTGTTCATTACGATGTTTATTCAAATTTTCTTCAGTACCCATACTTTTGGTGACATAAGAAAATAAAAACCAATGTCAGTGTCATTGTCACAACAACAACAATCCCCCACCCCATCCCAACCCAAAAAAAAAGAAAAAAAATATATTATATATTATTAATATTTCCAACCACACACACACACACACACAAACTAAGATTGTTTGTATCTTTTTAAAATCAAAATGATAAGATATGTGTGCACCAGGAACTCATTTCATAAAAAGTTTATACTAACAACTCTTTCTGCATGGAATGTCAATATTGTCATGGTAAAAACAAGAATCCAGCTTCCTGATTGGCTGTTGCTATTGGAAGTTGTCATTACAGCAAGACCCGAATTGCTATACATCCTTTATGAAATGGGGCCCAGGTCGCACGATTCACAGCTTTAAAAATGCTAAAGCTCCTTGGGAGCCGGCTTTTTTTTTTTTTGGGGGGGGGGGGGGAGGAGACACCCTCCCCCCCCCCTCACCCCGTCGCTCCGCTATACCTCTAGCCAAGTGAGAATAACGGATAATGTTTATTTTTTTTTTTCATGGGTATGGGGAGAGGGTTTAACGATCATGCCGGTGTTGAAATCTAGCCTTTTATCGGCTAGGGACAGAAATCTGTAAATCGTTGTGATGATCATATTTTGTGCGAAGTCTTTAAGATTATTCATGAACCGAGAGAACGCTCGCATCTTTCATATTACTCATGTTATGACAGTCATGTAAGTACTTGCACTCCTGTATAATGTGCTTCGACTTCTCAGATTCTCAACGCGGGCTGGCTTTTCAAGCGAAATGTTTCCCGGCCATTTTCGTGAAAATGTCATTTATTTCCATTTTATGTGCATTCAAATTCGTATGTTTGTATACATCATCATGATCAGCATTTGAATAACTTATTATTATGAAGAGCTTCATTGCAAAATGAGCTATGCGCCAACTTTGAAAACATTTTAAAGTAAGTCCATCAAGTTGGAGCAAAATAGAACCTTTCCAGTGATACCTCACTTGTAACATTACACTCGTTATATTCCTGAAATTATGATTCAAAATTATACCCCGTTTTTCCTATTATTTTCTTTATAATAACTCGACTTATCAAGAGAGATAGTTGGTTTTGCGATAAAACTCTTCTGTTTTCTTTTGCTAAACATAAATGTAAACTTAATATAAACTCAGAAAGCCGTGTGATGATCATGACTAAGATAAAGTTGCCAAATGAAGGTTGTAAACACAGTGGATTATGATGATCTTATAAAATGAAAATAAAGATGTAAATTAGAGATAGACAGCCATGAAATCACATGACGAAATGAAGATTTTATATTGAAATTTAGGAAAAGAAAAAATATGGACTTTCAAAATGAACAAAATGCTGCCATGATGATGAAATTTAAGATAAAGACAGTGTAAAAGTCTCATTCAGTGATTATCTGGACATAAGCACTCTTGCTTATTTTATAAGTATACGACGGGGGCGGGTCCAGGAATTCCGTAAAGAGGGGGCGCGTTTACAAAATTAAAGGGGGCGCACGCATCCTTCCCCATTTTTTTTTTCTTTTCATTTATTTAGTTTCAACAAGAAATAAAGGGGGGGGGGGGGGCGTGCGCCCGGTGCGGTCCTCCCTTATGGATCCGCCACTGTATGGTACGTGCATTACGGAATATTGAATGCTCAATATTGTAAAAACCGCTTGCTTAAAACGAAAGTAAAAGTGTTTTAAGTGCTTATCAAGCCCATCGCGCTAATTTGAATGCACAAATTTGGAAATATATGCCCAAATACGTTATTGAATGTTACACATCCGCATTTAAACTGTGTGCCTTGTTACCATTAATTTTGGTGCCGATTAAAAAACGAATTTGTTAAACGTGGAATCGTTTGACCAAAGTCACTTCACCGCTTCAAACTTATGAATTTGAATGCACATAAAGTGAAAATGAAAGATGATTTCACGAAATTCTCCGGGAAAACCTATATATCGTAGGCCAATATAGTACAATCAGTCATAAAATTATGTGATAATGATAAGGCCATATCTGTTTGAAATCAATATAGACGTGAATGTTTTTGATAACTTCAATGCCACAACAAGCTAAGTATACTAAAAACTGACCTTTATTCGCGGCTCCGTGAAAAGGATTGACTTTGACTGTGAAATTACCTGAAAACCTAAATGTATAATATAGATTTGCTGTGTTGTTCTTGCTTTTTTTTTTATTGTCATTTATATAGTATCTTGTTGAATTTCACCTTGTTTGGAACACTGACGTTGTTTCGTCAGCAGAAAGCTAGCAGAAAGGCTCCACATATCTGTCTCTCATAGGAATCTTTAATTTTCACCTGATTTTTTTTTTTTTTTTTTAGTTTGTCGGTTTCTTGAACAAATAGCTAGTCTTTTCTAGTCAGTTTCCCTTTGTTTGCGTTTATCAGATATTTTTGTATTAACTTTACAATTCAGAAAATCAGGTAGGAGATTATTAAGGATTTTATCAATGAGAACAAGTTTTTTCATTCGCTTTTGCATGTAGGCAGTCAATATGCAGCCTCCCTTACAAATTTCGCCTATTGTGACGATACTCCACTTTCAGAACAATAGCTCTGCCATGTTCTGAAGTATCTCTTTAAGTCTTTTCACGTTACGAGAAAAATGCGTGCCTTCTCTGATCAGCTAGCCGCTAGCAGGGGCAAATAAAATATTTTGGCCGGCAATGTTCCCCCTGCTACGTCATCCCTCCCTCCCCTCCCTCCCCCGCCCTCCATATACCTACCCACTCCTGGCTCTATCCCTATCCAGAGACTTTGGTATGTTTGTTGATAATTTCCAAAATATTCCAGCAAACATGTGCACGATTCAGAACAAAATAATACAGCTCCTCGTACGGGAGGGGCTACTGATACTCCTCCACCAGATTCCGCGCTGAGGTATAAGAGATCAGCAGCTCGGCTAGCACAGCGCCGTGACCAAAGAATTTCTTCTCCTTTCCTGGCCGGCATTTTTCTCCTCTCCATCCTCTGATCTTTGGGAAAAGCACTAGCCGTGACCACCGAACTAAAACATAGTGGAATGCGTGTTCACCCAGGAAATACGCAGCCACCAAAACTTGCTACCACCGCCATTTTGATAGGGCAATTTTTCCTTATATGGAGTGCACGCTATGTGGATCCAACCACTCTCTCATTTTCGATTGTTCATGCACGCGTCATATCGCGCACCCCACCCCCACTTCCTCATCAATCGCGCACACACTGGTAACACGGGAGGTATATGTTATGATATGGGAGGTATGTTCAATTCGGTGTAATAATGGCATAGATAAAAATGGCAGTGGTAAAAATGGCAGAGGTAAAAATGGCAGAGGTAAAAATGTCAGAGGTAATAAAGGCAGAGGTAAATAATTAAGACAGTGGTACAAATGTCAGAGGTAAAGTTGTCAGTGGTCGAAATGTCAGTGGTCACAATGCCAGAGATAAAAATGTCATTGATAAAAATTTAGTCGTAGAAATGCAAGATGACGAGGTAAAAGTGACAGAGATTTTATTTTCCTTCATGTTTCTGACACCTTTCTAGCAATACGCGCTTTTCGTGCCTTCTCCTGAAATAATTAAAGCACGGGGGAGACCGGGGAGAAATGGGACACGGGGAGAAATTCATTATAAACTCATGTATATAAGTTGAAAAATGGTCGGCAAGTCAACAATCCAATTATATCAGTATGAGCCTCGGTACACCTGAAAAAGGACATATTGACTACCATACAGCTCTACAGGTATCTTGTCAGTAAAATATCAAACTTAGATCTCGTAGGTCCTATACTATGTTAATAGGTATTTTAATAAGTGTGCAAACTTCTGAAAATAAAATTGCTTGATAACAGACATGCAGGTATGAAAAATTGGATCTTTTACTGTTTTTGTTATCACTGGGAGAAATTCAATAGGGCATAGTGTTACATTTCTCCCCGCAGCATATGTAAATCCTACTTTGGTCATGATGGTTATCTAATTTCTCTCCAGGTTGTCTCATTTCTCAGCGCTTGATGTTCCGTATTCCCCCCCCCCCCCCAAATTAGGGGTTAAACAAATCATTAATTACACGAAAATGTTATATATATATATATATATATATATATATATATATATATATATAGGGGTATCACAAAATGCTCTACTAATGTTCCTACACTCCTGTGCTACATACTCTCTCTAAAAAAAAATTGAGTGAAAATATTCACTCTTAAAGGAGTGAATACAAAAAATAGTGAATTTAGAGTGAAATTGGAGTGAATTTTGAGTGAAAATGTTCATTTTCACTCATTTTGGAGTGACCTCAGGGATCACTCCTAAATCTTTGAACAATGTAATGAAATATTTTGCCAGAGCCTACTGATGTCTGCCGATACATCTAGCTATAGTTTGTTTTTTGCGTTTTGTATTTTTACTTCTATCAGGCCTTGTGAGAAAGATATAGGCTCCTACGAAACCTGAATGTGAGAAAATAACATAGAACAGGTGAAAATTAGCGGTTCGCTTCGACAATGTCTCCTTCACTTCTTTACACTAAACAGTTCAAAAATGAAAAATAATGACAATATACTAGCCTGGAAGTGAGCGGAATTCGTTTGTGTAAGAGTGTGTATGTGAGAGTAAATGTTGTATATCTGCGTATAGAAGTATATGTTTATACCAAAAGTGGGTTCGTGCGTGTGTGTGTGTGTGTGTGTGTGTGTGTATGTTTGTGTGTGTGATAACTTCATTGGGCGAAACAACGTATAGGATTATACTGTTTAAGGCATAAGGGCTATGCAGCATTGTTGAAACCCCCTTTAGTAATAATAATAATAATGATAATTTCCCATAGGCCTATACTAGGCTCTTTTTTAGCTGGTTTATTATTCCTCTGAACAGACAGATTACGCCACTGCACTAGAATCAAAATCAGAATAATGAGAGTGCTGTCATATTTTTAAAACATAATTCAATAAATATTCTTCAAATCTGCAATTTGGATTTGATAATTTGATAAATACAGTTTGCTCTGGCTATAGGTCATTATTCAAAACCTCTTTATACGTTTACCTCTGACGAAATCGCTCTCATTACTTCTGACATTTTACCTCTGCCATTTTTTCTTTTGCCATTTTTACCTCTGCCATTATTGCCTCTGCCATTTCTACCTCTGCCATTTTACTATGACATTTTTACCTCTGTCATTTTTACCTCACAATTAATCATGTATTTGTAGCCTGTTTGAAAAATTCCAGGATATTCTTGTATAAATTCCAGGAGTTTTTAGTGTCGATTTCAGGAGGACTGACCTTGAAAAGTGGAAGCACTGATGATATGAAGCAATAAGACAGACGCAGGACTTGCCTGCTTTTGATGAGCAACTGAGACTCTGGGCCTAACTTCTTTTAGTGGCGAGCATTATGCCTAAATTAGAGTGCTTATTAATGAAGAAACTTGATTTATTTACGGTGCATATGTAATTCTAGATTTAATAAAGCAATCTAGAAAAAAAACGCCGCAAACATGTTAAAGGTCCAGTTTACCTTTGGGAGCAGTGATTTCAAAAATGTTCAAGATATCACATTTGATGCATATGTGTAGGTCTGTTGTATCACAAAACATCCTACCATATAAATTTTTGCAATAAAGCCTAAAATATGAGGAGATATCAGCATTTTTCTCAATAGACCATAACTGTATACGGTTTAGTCTGAAAGCATTCTTATTATAACTATTGTTCACATTTTGTGTATTTAACAATACTTAACATCGATTATACGGATTCAAATTTTTACAGTGGTTGTTTCTATCCATAATTCACATTTAAGAACTATTTTAAAGCACTAATGTTAGGTTTTTGTTTCATCTGCAAATGGTAAATTATGCCTTTAAAAGAACTAATGTGAGTCCTCCGCATAGCCGCCATACAGCCTACACACAGCGCCCGTGCACACATGATTTCGTCGAGCTCTAGACCCTTTTTATCGACTTTGTCAGACTGGCAAAAGATCGAGAAGTTTAACTCGAAGTTTTGCCAGTGTGACCGCAAACTTTCCACGTAACTTTCCGCCTAACTTCTCGATCTGTTTGCGGGCTATGTCTCCGAAGCGCAAGGCCATTGTCATGTACAAACGTGCATTGTTATGTCATAATCACTAGCCACTGGACGGCGTACTCTTGCTTGCGCGCGTACCAGTGGCCCAGTCTGACCGCGCCTAAGCGTGCACTCCATATAAGGAAAAATTGACCTAACAAGATGGCGACGCAACACGGTAAATTTGGCTGCACGGTCTCGTGTATGTTGGGAATAGGGACACGCATTCCACTATGTTTTAGTTCGGTGGCCGTGACCTATCCTTCATAGCTTAGCGCCAGCTATCGCTGAAATTGGGTGTAGGCCTAGGTCCTGTATGTATAAAATAGCGGCAAGATTCGAATCGCACATACGATTGAGGCGATTCGATCGAACGCAAAACAAATAAATTGTACGTAAAGAAACGTACGTACGTACGTAACCGAACCACCGGGCCGTCCGACTGCAACTGCTGAGATAGACGACGCGACAACATCTTGCGCACAGGTAGATCTCTATATCAATGACCCCCCGCTTCGTTTTGTTAACTGAATAATTGTAGTTTGGTACCGTACCACATAGCATCTATGACTATTTTCGTTGCGGCATAATTGAGTTTAAGGTAATTCCAAACGTTTGCATTCATCGCAGATCGACTTGCCTGCTTGTACAACCGACAACCTGACGCGTTGCTCGTTGTCCCACCAGTAAAGAACTGTGTATGGTTTTTGGCCATGTATTGTCTAATACTAAACTGTCTTCATACAGCCCTACGCCTACAGGACTGATGACTAATCATGCATGCATGGTTGGTAAGGGAGGGTATGGTTGGGTACGCCACATGTAGCCACCTTAAAACGTTCAACCAGTGATTGTGGAGAAAACCACGTTACAAATTCCGATGATGCGCGATTAAAAACGCGATGCTGTCCTCAAAATAAAATTATTTGAGGTCGCCTTATTGTTTACTGCCCTTACCGGTTAGCTTACAACTTACAAGAATCGCGCACGGTGTCAGTTTCCTCTCACTATTTTTTGGTACGCCAGATATTATTGTCACCCGTAAATGATAATCTGGATTTCGATGTGAAAAATATGCTAAAATTTACCTGATTTTCGCCTCACGAACGTTAAAAATACTGCAGGTTTAGATCCTGATCTCGCACACTCATTTTGCCATTTTTGGATTCCACCTATGGTACTATCATCTTCGTCTAATTCATTGCATTGATGCATTCCATGGCATAGAATAGGTAAAAAATTAAGAAAACTTGCCAATTGCCAAATTGAAAACTCCAGAAAATCACAAATTTGAGCAATTTGATGCCTGTTTCCACCTTGTTTCTTAACACTTATAACAGCTAATCAAACAATGCATGTTCTCTGCGTATTGTGCCTACACATTAGTTTACCATGCACCTTTATCTTGCTTGGCGTTATTTCACTACCGGTATGTCACAGAGATTGGGAATCAACAGAACAGTCCCAAGATTCAAAACTGCAGACTTCCAGTATTTACGGCATATTCGAGGCAAAACGTAGGTGAATTTGTTTCATGCTTTTGGAATAAACAAGCTGCAGATCCTTAGGTGATGAGAGGTGGTACCCTCAATCATACAATCCCGTCAATAAGTCTTTTTTTTTTATGTTTGACATTGCCACATTGCAATTACACATAGAATGTTTGCCTAAATTCTAATGGATTTGTCTTTAGAACTTTAGTTGGAGTGAGTAAGTAGAGTCTATGTACATGATGTAGACGGGCTCTATTCGTACTGTCTTTGACTTTGACTTTCAATAATCATAGAGTAGGTACCTATTGGCCATAAGGCCTAGTTCTAATTACACAGTCTAGAACTTGCTTGGGTGTCGATAGGCCTAGACACCAACAATTATGTTACTTTCACTGTCTTCAGCCTTAAGTTTTTGTTTTGCAATGACCAATGCCAGCAATGGATAAAGTACAGTATCTGCACCCATGTACCCGGGCCAAGGTTCGACCTCCCGTGCCAAGGTTCGACTGTGGGCAAAAGCATGTGACAGGTTTCATGACTGTAAGATCGTTCTGTATCTGGTCGTTAGGGATATGTTCTGCAGAGACTACGTCTGGCTTCATGGAATCCCCTCCTATACAGGAGTCAAAAAATGATGAAGAGACTCCTCCGGACAGACAGATTTTGTGTCTAATAGGTTTCTACAATAACATATAGCAGGCGCAGTCGGTCAAATTTTGGAAGGCGTTGCCTTTGTTGTCGAATTATGGGCAGCTTATGTTGTACCTACTACTATTTCTTTTTCTGTTAATCTCACTTCAGTGATACTTTTTGACTGTTCAGTATATTCAATTCAATCATGTTTATTAGATTCAATTTGAATAGTGGATGGGATGGATTTTCAGTGAACAATAATGTATTAACCAAAAAAGAAAATACATCATTATCATTTAATTGTCAGATACTTTGTCTCCAAAATGGTTGCATCTCTGGAGAGCATCATTGACTCCCTCCTGCAAGGGCATGTGGAGTCCTCCATGGGTGACATCCATCACATCCTGACCAATCCTGAAGAGGTCAGCGGTCTCCAAGAGTTCAGTAACCTTATTCAGGAGGCTGCCAGGCAGGAGCAGGTTCAAAGGGCACATGCTAGAGATGTTGTTGCTGGTAAGTCTTTCAACAAGTGAGTTATGTGCACTGTGAAACTGTGATATGTGATTACTATTAAATTTTTTCAATGATGTTCACAGTGTCACTTTATATCAGGGCGTCACAGAACTTACATGTAATGTAACCTCATTTTGAACAGATAGATACATAATTGACACTGCACTTTATACTTGCCAAGTTGCCCTCTTATGACCACCCCCCCCCCCCCCCCCCCCGCAAAAAAAAAAAAAAATGTATTTCAACATAAATTTTACATATTATTGAAAACACACTGCAGGCAGACGGGTATAACCGTATTTAGTATACACCAGACGATTGTAACAATGTGATATATATACAAATACATGTATCTCACTTCTGTTCTATCAAAATCACACCTAAATGGCTATTTTGGCCATGTTAAACATTTTCATGTGACATGATGGTGTAATAAAACTGCTGAATTGAACCAAGTACATTTATAAAGAAATGAAATGTGTAATGCTTTTCCATGTGCCGAAATGACTTATGAGGGTAGATGCTTCTGTTCATAAGATGTGTCTGTATAATATTTGAGTCATCCTCATGAAGAAAACAAAAAACAAAATCTTTATTCCAATGCATTATTTGCCATATGCAAATGAAACAAAAACCCAGCTTTAGTGCTTCAAAATAGTTCTAAAATGTGACTTAGAGATAGAAACAACCAATGTAAAAATGGTAATCAGTGTAATTAATGTTAAGTATTGTTAAATGTACAAAATTTGAACAATAGTTGTAATAAAATTGTTTCTAGAATAAACCATCCACAGTTATGGTGTACTGAGAAAAATAGTGATACCTCCCCATATTTTAGGCTTTATTGCAAAATTTTTGTATGGTAGGATGTTTTGTGATACAACTAACCTACACATATGCATCAAATGTGATAACTTGAACATTTTTTAAATCACTGCTCCCAATGGTAAACTGTACCTTTAAGTGAAATCATTTCATTTTCATGAATAATCAACTTCATTGCCTTTTGCCAGCTTATGCGTCTATGAAGGATGACATTCAAACATCAATAGCTGAGGACAAGTCAGGGGATGTCGTAGGGGAGGAGATAACCGCACTCCAGGACCTGCATCAGAAAGCGTTACAAGACACTGAGGCCACGAGTCAGCAGTGCGAATATCCTTTTATTCCTTGATTAATGAAGTCTTTGATTCCAGCCAGACGAGCTGCAGTATGTTTTGAATATTGCTCATGTCAGCCAAAGGAAATGCCTGCCAATAACTTTCATCGTTTCCCCTTATTTTGATGTTTCATTCTGAGCACATCACATCTCACAAACAACTTAGTAGTATTTGTAATCACACTGTCGTATCAAATAAACCATGTATGCTTTGTAGTTGTTTTTTCCCCCATGGAAAGTTTGATCATTGTTCCTGATACATATGGAGTGAGATATAACAGGTGATGTTACACATACATGTATAGGTTGCATGACTAGAATGTTTTGAAATTTATACAGATTTAAGCCTTAACAGTTGTTCCTGCACAGCACTGAAGGTGAAGCGGGATGCTGTTGCAAGCAAGCAGAGTGAACTGAGTTCCATGAGGGAGACAGTGAAAGAAGATACCACACAGGTTCTTCCAAAGACAAGGTACATCTGTATTTTCATAGCATAGTTGTTGTTTTTCATTTCTTTTAGCTAATCAGTACAGTACTTTCCTTTTTAAGAAAA
Source organism: Diadema setosum (assembly GCF_964275005.1). Taxonomy (NCBI): domain Eukaryota; kingdom Metazoa; phylum Echinodermata; class Echinoidea; order Diadematoida; family Diadematidae; genus Diadema; species Diadema setosum. The sequence continues at coordinate 39,455,053 of NC_092689.1, forward strand.
TCTGTCTGATATCTGTAAACAGTCTCTTTGCCAATTTATACTGTCAACATTTAGAGGTTTATCCCCTGGAGTGCACCCAATGTGTAATGGCCCTGTTGTATATCACAATCATAAATGTAAGTAACTTACAGATAGTATAACTGTCATGATGATAACATAAAGGAAATCCTTATTTTGTACATCTCTTTCACAGCATGGTCCACTGTATGTTTTAATTTCCCACCTTTAATTGCACACATTTTATTTGTCTGGTGTTTGGGTTTTTGTCCTGGTCTTGAGTACATACTGTCAGAGAATATATTCCAGTCTTTTCCTGGCAATTGGTTGTAATTGTTAGTGTAATCATTTCTACATTCAGCCTAATACTGGTCACTTTACGTATAAACTAATGTATCTACAGTAGGATACTCCGCTGCCAATCATGCAAGTTTGGTTTTAGTGTCTAACATACACATGTTATGTATGCAAACTAATGTACACTGTTGGTGGTCGTGTGTGAAACCTACATGTGACTTTTCTATTGCCACTACGGAAAAAAAAAATAATGTTTTCACACTTTCATCTAATGCTTGATTAAATCCAGGTATAATGTGAGTCTCTACAGCTGCATTACAGGAGTGAAATGGGACTATGACAGCAAACCAGATGAAGTCAAGGGCTGTATCCTTTCAAATATTCATACACTCATCATAAATGTGGTCTAAATGTCTCTTCATTCATATGATAGATGACATTGACTTTGTATGTTTGTTGCTAGTCTCTGTGAAAAGAGTAGGTAAATGCATTATTTCTATCACCATCCACACCACACACCCCAATGTAACATAGCAACAATAAACTTCTCTAGTCCCAAGTTTTTAAATGCAAATGCTAATCTTTGAGCTTGTTTGAGTGTGTTGTGGACTGCCAACAACTTCTGGCAAACCTGTACCTACAGGTTAGATAAGATTTGTATGTGTACTTTAAAAGTAGGATGGAATTGGAGAGGGAAAATAGAATAATCCATCTAAACAGGGCACAGGCTTTAACCACATGCAATGTCTGCAATGTCTGATTTTATCAGTTTTGCTAAAATATGGAACCAGTCCTCAAAATTGTGAGGTATTTTGCCCACAGAGACACACAAACACACACACACACACAAAATATAAATGCAATCAAACCATCATCTTATTTCAAAACTCAAGCTATTATTCTGATATCTTATTACAATATTGGTAAATTGTATCCAACAGAACACCATCCTTAACTGTGTTACTTTATTATAAGATGTGAGTACATCCAAGGATGTGCGACCATTCTCACTGGACAGCAAGCAGCATTCAAGATTCTTCATCACAAACTATTTATGGGACCTCGTTGCGGCGGCCTCTGAAGCAAACTAGGTTTTATTCATAGGAAAAATTGAGTATTAGACAAGTGTTATTGACACCATACCTGTTTGGGGTGTCCATATATGAGATTTCTGCATCTAAAGAGTGCAGATGAAATGATCAAGCATGTGTCCATATATCTATGGACATCCACTCATTTACAAGTGCAGTTGTGATTACTGCTCAAGCCTCTGTGATGAAACTCTGATAATATCCCTCCTGTGCAGTCATGACCAGAGTGCTAAGAAACACACACGCACACACACACTCACACGCACATACAGATGCAGATAACACACATACAAACAAACAGGCACACACACACACGTACATGATACTGTAAAGTGGACATTTTCGTGTGTTAAAATTTTCCCGCATTTCGCGCAACCAGAAATTAGTGCGAAAATAAAAGCACGCGAATATTTTTGCTTGCCATATGTTCCCGTAGTTGATGTCTTGATTCCGCGGGATTAAACACATGCAAAACTCTTCTTATCCGGCCGAGCGTGAAAAACTAGTCGTGCGAAAATGTCCACTTTTACAGTAGTCTAATAAAATACTGGGTGCAAGAGGAGAACTCAAGTAAAATTTGTACCAACTGTTGAATTTGTCCACTTGTCAAAAATTGGATTCATGTATTCTTCTCAGTGAAAATCTGCATTACATGTATTTCTCTGCATCTACTACTCAGATAGTGTCACTGTCAAAATGATATGGGTTTTAAAAAAACTCCACTCTTTGCATAATCGTTTTAATTCTACTGACTTCTATCCTCCATATCCCCATGATCTTAACAATCCTCAGATACTGATGATACAGAAGATGTGATAGGGCTGATAGGCCTTTAATGAGGGAAATGGTAGGGACTGCTCACCTCCAGTGGTTAATAGGTTCATCTTCCCTTCACTACAATTCAACATCTTAAAACATCCGTACAGGAGTGTGAATTCATAGATATTTTTTTACGCTAGATGGGTCGTCTGCAATGATCATGAGAACATATTCAATCATGAAGAATACATGCAATTTCTGGACATTTTTAAAAGTCCCTTGAAGAAGGTATTCACTCGTGTACAATTTACATTTTCTTACTTTAGTGTTGTGTTGCAAACATGAAAGTGCACCAGATATTTACTCTCACTTACTGTGACACAGGAAACCTTACTGATTGTTAACATTGACTATTAAAGTGAAGTCTGGAGAGCAGAAGACAGTCCTGTTGACATGACTTCTAATGTCAGTCACATTTTGTCATTGTATCATCACCATGTTTCCCCATGCAATTCTTTGTTGAACTTTTCACCCTTTCAAGCAGCTTGCTACAAATGGCATACGTTAAAAATCCTGGTTAAATTCATGCAGTCCCAGGCAGCAGTAGACACCATGTCTTCTCCTGGAATGTTTGTAAAAAATTTGTACAGTGTACATTCCCAGTCTCGTGAATGCAGAGCTGCAAAGTCTCCCAGATTGTGCAGGAGGCTTCCTGAAAATTAGATTTCTTTTTATGTCCTGATAACAGAATACATGTATAAAAATCTCTCCAATTTAAGACTTGTGTTTGCCAATTGAGCTACATGTAAAATATATGTTCCTCCCTAATTACTTTTTGGAATCTTCCTGACTTTGATGGATGAATATTGGCATGTTGGCTGGTGTATGTATTTGCCTTCTCAGTAAAACATTATCTTCATACTATGTACATATGGTTGTAATATCTTGATGCTTAGACTTTTGAAACTGCATGTTGTGTTTGTTGTTATTTATGTAAATTTGGTGTATACTTGAATTAGAATACGTGGAAACAATTTGCATAATTTTACAAGTGCAGTGAACCCAAACAAACCTTCCAGAATCCCGCTGGATATTGCTTTCATGTCAAACTGTTATCCAAGTTTACTAAAAGTGATGGAATACATTACATATATATGATTGTTACCTTGATTAAAGTTCATTTTTGTAATGGAAGTTTATTGCCAAGGGTTACCATTTAGATCAGTATTGATTCCTTTGGAGGATTTTAGGTGAAATACAATGGTCGTTGGTGGTGAAAGTTCTTAATTGATTTTTGAAATTTTGTTATTTTGCAAGAATGCAAGAATTGTATGATGCGTCCTTTCTTCAAAGTCATCATCAGTGCCGTGTGACAGCAAATTTGGCTGATTCAAGTGAGAGGCAAACTCTAATGAAAGTCAGGTTATTAATTAAAGGTACATGTAGGATCTGAAGGCAGTGTCACACCAGCCTTGCGTGCGACTTGCAAAGAACAATTTTGACTACCCGGAGGTCCCCGTAGATGATCCGCACATGACAGTACCTAGCATGTATCCCAAAAGTAGTCGCCCGGAGGTGCGCACGCATATTATTTTACCCGCAACCGTGTTTAGGCCCTGTCACACCTTTCCGGGCAAGCTACTCGGCTTGTTACGTGTAGGGATTTTCTAGCATACCGGACATTCCTGAGGGCGGAAAAGGATTTGTGCGAGTCAGCGCATGTGTCTTACTTGCTGGACGCGTTATACTTGCGAATATACTGTGTGACCTTTGTACCAGTCGCGTGGGGGCTGACAACTCAGTGAAGGAATTCCTCTAATGGAATGGCTGAAATCTCACAGAATTTCATTATCTTGGCTGCATACGGGACTGCGAAGTACCTGCGTGGGAATTGCCTGGGAAGTACGGCCGCTAAGGGTCTCCTGCTGGCGTTCTGCGTGGACCTCTATGGGCATTCCCGCGACTCACCCGGAAAAAGTTTTGGTCATGCTCAAAACTTGGCTGCGGTTAAATCGGACTTACGTGAGCACCTCCGGGCAACTACGCGCTAGATACTGTCAGGTGCGGAACAACTGCGGAGAGCTCCGGGGAGTAAATTTATTTTCCCGCAAGTCAAGCAGCAGAAGTTTCCCCGTACGGTATGACAAGGCATGAATGAATATTGCAAACATTCTTGTTCGCCCGCTGAAAATCTTCTACGTGCTGGAAACTACCTACCCGCCACAAGCCCGCGTAGCTTGCCCGGAATGGTGTGACACGGCCTTCATAGATGCGGACTCAAGAAATGTATGAAATAAAGTCATCATACTCTTTGCTTGTTCACATTGTGGCAGGGAAATCATGATTAGTAATGAATCAAAATCTTAAGGAGGTCGGATGTTTATGGTTGAATTCAAAGTTAAACTTTTAAATGCCATCATATTAGCATTGTTGCTTTGGAATGTTATGACATGATAAAACATTACAATTACAAGAATAATTTGTTCCACGTTCTGTAGCGATAAAAATTACCATTTTATGTGGGCAACAGGTCCATGCTTAATAGACTTATTACTGATGATATGTGACAAAGTACATACATGTACATGTACATTTAAAGATCCTGAGGTCAAATATATGATAGTATCTAGGTGCATGTGGACAATGTTGTATATTAATTTATTTGTATAATGACACATCTATTCTAATTCTTTTTCAGCATAGCTGTAGGAGATAAAGAAGATAAAACAGACAAGATGACTTCTAAGGGGTTCTAAGTACTTCCTCAAGGTCAAATGAAGGGTTTGGTTGATACATGTAGACTCAGTAGAATCTCATGCTTGTTTGGCTTGTATTGATATCAATGTTCATACCTTTTGTATCATATAATCAATTTTTGAGTAGTCTTGTAAATATTGTAAATAAAATCCCCAAAATTGATAGTTTGTCTTGCACTTTTCCAGTTTTGATTGTCATTGTGAATACAAATACATGTACAGTGGTTCCATGACACTTGCTCCTGAGACAGTTGCTTCCCTTAAATAATTATCCGCACACTAATCCAAACATAAATTCTACCCACAAACCTGTAACCTTTAAACCTAATCAAATCAAACTAAGCCTATATATAAACACACACACACACACACACACACACACACACACACACACACACACACACACACACACACACACACATATATATATATATATATATATATATATATATATATATATATATATATATATATATATACATAGATAGATAGAGAGAGAGAGAGACAGAATTCCACCTTTATAGTAAGTTTCATATGATGTTTGGCTGTGCTATATGCACATACAATATATCAGTAGAAAAATCATCAGCTGTGTACAAATATGTAAAATGTAGAAATGTTTTCCAATTCATTAGATTCATTCATTTTCATTCAGATTCATTTTCAGAGATATTTCAAGCAGGTTTATGTTACAACCTTTTAATATGAGAATAATAAAAAAAAAAGACTTCAATGATCCATATTCTCTTGATGAGTATACAGTTTTAAGTGTATACGGTGTATATAATATACAGTGCACTCCCGTTATAACGAACACAGTTATAACGAAATTCCGGTTACAACGAAGTAAAAATTCTGTCTGCAACATTGTCCACTTTATGTATTTTTATTATTTATTTGTTCGGTCATAACTAAATTTCGATATTCGATACAACGAAAGAAAACTGCTGGTCCTGAGGACTTTGTTATAATGGGAGTATTAATTATTCATTTGACTATTTTTTGCAAAATTTTCATTTCTCTCTTTTCTTTTGTGTGTAGGACAGTATAACAGTCCGTCTCTTTATCTCCCTGTCCGCGGAAAGATGAAGGAACCGCGTGGGGGGGGGGGGTGGCGGGAGGGGGAAAAAAAAAGAGAGAGAGATTACAACAGTGGAAAAAAAATCGAGAGAAAAAAAATCAGAACACCCATGAATTTCGGGGGGGGGGGGGTGGAGCGGAGAGGGTGTAGCCCCTCCTCCTCCCCTCCCTCCGATCCCCCCCCCCCCTCCCCCCCCCCCCGGCCCCTGTGGTGGCCCTGCGGGCCTGCACGCGCCACACCACACACAGCACAACGTTCGGCCACTCGGCGCGCGGCGCGGCGACCACTGAGTGAAAGAGGGAAGAGACCATGCTTGCCTCTCCTCTGACCAAGACGGAGCGATGTCAGTCCAGGTCCAGGATAGGAGGTAATGAAAAAAACCTAGAATGAGTGTTACTCTTGCTCATGGTGTGTGTGTGTGTATGTGTGTGTGTTTAATTCCAGAATATCTGTATTTTACCCTTTTCATGGCCCTCGAACGATGGGAAAATTGTTTTTATTTCGTGTGGTTGGATCCCATTGCGGTGATCTTTATCATAGTCCCACTAATAATGTATTTTGTTGTGATGATCGCTTTCAATGCAGTGCACGTGCAGTGGTGGCGGATTGATTCCATTTATCACTTTTATATTGGATTCATTTTGATTTATCGTCTATATTAAATTTACTGGTACAATTTTTTAACTATTAGTTACAGGTTGCATTTATACCTATTAAATCTCTGTAGGTGTGTATGTGTGTTTCATTTTTGTTTAGGCCTAGGCCCTAGATCTTAATAGCATCTTGCGCTCTCATACTGCTGGTCTGTATAATTTACTTAGTCTGTAACAAGTTACATCAGAGTAGATTTAAGAAGTTTAAGTTGTTTAAAGGAAGGTGTCAAACTAGTAAGGTTAAACTCTTTCAGTCAGAGAGTAGAGAATACTAGAGTACTTGGAATAGCCTTTGTGAAGAAGCTGTTGAGGCAACATCGGTGAACAGCTTCAAGGGCGGTGAGTTGGCGCAGTCGGTAGCACGTCTGCCTCCAACCTGCCTCCGACCCAAGCGACCCGAGTTCGAACCCGAGTCTGGACTGAATGAGCAATTAAATGTTGTGTGTAATCATACCGTCCCCTCTAGCAAGAGGCAAAACACGCTGTCCTTCAGATAGGACATAAAATGGAGGTCCTGTGTGTGAGAGAGTCACAACTCGTGCACGTAAAAGATCCCGCTTCATTCACTCATTGCAAAGAGCGTAGGGTGTTTAACCCTGTGAAATGGTTCTGCCTCACATCCTACAAATTCACAATGAATAAATTCAGTTTATAAATAGTATCCTTATAATTTTCCTTCTATCAGTATACAAAGCAATCTTGCACAGGTGTTTGTTATACTTGTTTTCATTGGTGTCCATCTGTAAAATGTGTTTTATTGTTAGGTAAGCCCAATTTAAGCTTGGCGTTTAGGTCAGCACACCTCATTTAATGTACGTAAATTGTTATTGTAGATTTTCACTGTAATCCATTGGAAGTGAAGGAAATGAATATTAATTTGAATGTCAAACATTTTAAAAACATTTCTTGACAGGACATTGTACAGCATTCTTACCTCCGACAATGTAAATCCTTGACTGATGACATAGAGGAAAGATCTATTCCCACATCTGCAAAGATGTCTGCCATTTCTCGGAATCTCCTGTCTTCAGCCGTGTTGCTGGGTGTGGTTCTGCTCTGCTATTCTAACTCCCTGCAGTGTGGGTTTGTGTTCGACGACAGGTCTGCTGTGATAGAAAACAGAGACCTTCTTCCCGAGACCTCTGTCATTGATCTCTTTTACAATGATTTTTGGGGAACACCAATGCATAAGGTGAGTCATGTTATCTGTAGATGCCTTGTCAACTTCAGGAATGTACTTTAAAAAACCCAAATCACAAGGTGCTTGAGAAAAAAGAACACGTCTTATCTGTTACTTCTTTATTCTCCCGTTATAAAAAATGACAGGTTTTGTTTTATTATTGCAAAATGAATTTGACAATAATGCTTGAATTTCAGTTAGCTGTGTAATAGCATATTAGCAGTAGAATGCCTTTTAATTGATTTCAAAAGGTGCCACATGCAAATTTTAGCAACATTTGGAGTTTACATCAGTCTCTTTCCACTCCTCACCTCTATTTGTAGATTATTTACTGTAGAAAATATTTATGAGAAAACTTTTCCTATTTCTGTCTTGCTTTCTCCATTCCTCTTTCACCCAATATGATCTTTTTTTCTTCATCTACAGGAAAAGAGTCACAAGTCATACCGTCCACTTTGCATCTTGACTTTCCGCCTGAATTATGCTGTTGGTGGGCTTGACCCTTGGGGTTACCACTTGGTCAATGCAGTGCTACACTGGTTGGTATGCATTCTCTTTCTGACAGTCTCCAAGAACATCCTGGATGAGGAGACTAGCCTGAAAGCGTCGCTCCTATTTGCTGTCCATGCTGTCCATACTGAAGCAGTAAGACATATAAAGAAATACAATGATGACAAAACCCGAACTGCTTTGTCTTTTGTGGTCTGATGTGCCTACGACATGCAATTTTTTGGAAATTAATGTGCTGCTTTAATTTTAGAAGATATGAATTTCTGTGTTGCTATTGTTATAAGTTGGTAGGAAGGAAGCTGTTTTTTTTCTTTTTTCGAATAGTGTAAGTAAAAAAGAAAAGAAAAGAAAAGAAATATCATTCATGTGGTAGTAATAATCATATAAGTCATTTAACTGTATTTTTTTCCCCGGAGTACTGAACACTTAGCTTTGTTTGTTTTTGACCCAGTATGAATGCTTATTGAAACAATGGATCTCTGTACATATGATGACAATTTAGCAACAAGAGACCACTTGAGTTTTTGTTATTGGATTTGAGTTGTTGTAACAGAATGTAGCTGTTATTATTTGATGTAGCTGATTGTGTTCATACTGATTGTTGTTTACGTTTTTGTTTGTTTGTTTGTCTTCAGGTAACAGGAGTTGTTGGCCGAGCTGAACTGTTGTCTTCTGTGTTTATGCTGTTTTCATTCATGTCATACATCGTAGCTGCTCACAGCATCAACAAAACAAGTAAGCCTTGAAACATCTTAAATGTGTGATATGATTTAGGACCAAAAAATGGAAACCTGTAAAAAGGCCATAAAAATGCTTCTATTTTGGGCGTGCATTTGTTCTGCGTATATTACTTTGCCACAAATGCTTGATTTCCCATTGTGCAGGCACATGTGTTGAATTTATCAGTCATCAGTGTCTCTCCAATAGTCCATTTAGATTTTTGGTCACATTTAAACAATTCAAAGAGATTTACCTGCATTTGTATTCGTGGGCACTAAGTATGTACAATACCAGACCCAGACAGTAACTGTTTTTCTTTTCTTTTCTTTTCTTTTTTACATTGACTCTTTCTTTTGCTGTTAAATGATATGTTCATTTCATGTATTCTGTCTAGATTGGAATTACATGATATTAACAATGATCCTGGCTGCCATGGCAACACTGTCCAAGGAACAAGGCATCACAGTGGTGGGGATCTGTTGTGTCTATGAGATCTTTTACTTACAAAAGGTTTGTAATCCAGTCTGTCTGTTCTCTTCAACAAAAAGCCACCATCTGTCATATCACGTGGGTTAGTCAAAGTATTATTAGAATGCCTACATTCAACTTTCATTCACTGTGGTAGCCATTTTTGCTGCATCATCATTACCCTGCTGCTCTCACAGTACACCATTTATGGGTAAAGATAATAATGATGATGATGATGATGATGATGATGATGATGATGATGATGATGATGATGATGATGATAATAATAATAATAATAATAATGATAATAATAATAATAATAATAATAATAATAATAATAATAATAATAATAATAATAATAACAATGATAATGATAATGATAATGATAATAATAATAATGATAATAATAATAATAATGATAATAATAATAATAATAATAATAATAATAATAATAATAATGATAATGATAATAATGATAATAATAATAATAACAATAATAACAACAACAACAATAATAATAATAATAATAGTAATAATTTTGCTGATGTTGTCATTAGTATCCACTATCAACCATGGTGTTGTATTATTGCATTCATTCAATCTTATGCTACAGATAAACTGGCTTTCCTTCACACAACTTCAAACCAAGACTGCTACCCCTAAGACTGCCACCCCTAAGATTGCCAAAAAGAAATCACAAGAGACCAACACCCTCAGGGTGTCATTGATGCAGGCAGCCCCCAGACTTGTTTTCTTGATATCTGCCACACTCCTGCTGCTGTGGGCACGCATGAGCATTATGAGAGCTGAGCTTCCTACTTTTACCCAGTGAGTTGTGTTGTCTTTGTTGAATGTGGGAGCATTAACCCGTTGAGGACGAGTCCCGCGTATACTCGGGCAGGTGTCTATGGGAAGTGCGTGTTGTATAGCGAATTCAGTCCGTCCTCGGCGGGTTAATGAGTACTTTGCAATGTGTAATAACTGCATTACTATCATTTCAACTTTCCTATCTTGCCTTAACAGTTACCACCTCAAGGAAAGGCAGTTATGAAGCAAATTTGCAGTATGTGGTATTAAAGCCAATTTCAATAATGTAAGACTGATTTCTTAACCGGAGCAAATGGCTGCAAAGTACATAAAAATATGAAAAAACTTAGATGGCTAGTGCTACTAAAGAGCCCAATTCCCAGTGTTTTCATGTACAGTAGCTATCATGGGGATGATGGATTTTAAAAGATTACTACAGTGGACTCCCGTGAAGCCCTCTTGACTGGCGGTTTTGTTTCATTATATTGAAATTTTGTTATAACCAAAGAAATAAACAATGAAAAACAAAGAGCGGATAATGTTGCAGCCTGCATCTTTACTTTGTTATAATCATGTTTGTTATAACAGGAGTGCACCATATTGCAACACAAGTGAAAAGTTGCTTTGTTGAAGAGGAGCATTTTTTAATCTGTCATATATCTTTCGGATCTTTGAATTAGACCCATAGAAACAATCCACAAGAACTGGTAGAGAGCAGTGCACAATAGCTCTTCTACTTTCTCATCTATTTAATGCTTTATTTTTTATGATGTCCTTTTTGCTATCAGTTTTCACTGTGTTTTATTAAAGATAAAACAATAGCTTTGTGGCTTGATATTATATGATTTTATGATTTAATTTGTATCATTTTACTTGAAGAAGTTGAGTGGTCATATTATGTTTTTTTATCATATTTTATACTTTTATGAGATAATTTGTATCATTTCACTGGAGGAAGTTAACCTTGTCATATAAAAAAAAAAAAAAAAAAAAAAAAAAAAGAATAATACACTTCATGCAGTGATGTGTGGATATTTGCTGTGTATAGGTTTGACAACCCTGCAGCGTCTGCCCGTTTCCCAACTCGGCACTTGACTTTCTGGTACCTCCTGTCTGTCAATGCATGGCTCCTCCTTTCTCCCTACAACCTACTCTGTGATTGGACAATGGGAACCATACCACTTGTTACATCACTTGGTGATCCGCGTAACTTAGCAACTGCATCCCTTGTGTGCTCCATTGGACTCTTGGGCTTTTATGGTCTTTGCAAAAATGGAAAGCTGTCTCAACAGCTTCTCATGGTCAGTTTGGATCCATATATGTGACAGTTCTTGGTATTTGATATAGTTATAGTTTGTGAAGGAGACTCCTTGTCATGTCTGCAACATGTTTCACTGTTTTAATTTCATGATCATTATTTTTTTGGTGAAATAAGACTCATCAAATTAAAGATGACCTGGAAGTGCTATATTTACTCAAAGGAAATAAAAACTACTTCCAGGGAACTTTTTATTTTTCTGTGCCTTACTGAGATAAGATTTGATCTAAACTTGAGTATTAAACTTTGGTGTTAGAGGCCAAAGCCATTGAATAATAATTAAAAAAAAAAAAAAATTGTAGAAACTGGACTGTTCCCTTCTCCCAAAATTATCTCGGTTTCGACAAAATTTTGCGTAAGGATAGGAGAGTTGTTAATGAGACGGAAGTTGTTATACATCCACCATGAATATAAAAAAGATAGTGTCTGCTAAAGAATACCAATAAAATGTAAATTTGAAGAGGTAATAGATTTTTATGTTATTTACAGGAAACAATGTTTTTCATGCTATTGATCTGGAAGCAATTATATAACCTGCATGTGCATGCATATTGAAAGATGCCATTTTTTTTTTTTTGTGCATGTTTTGAAAAGTAAGTTATTTTTTTCCTTGTTTATTTTAAAGCCATGACTTCTTTTTCTGGTGATTTCTCACAGGTTTGCCGGAGCTCCAGATTCAAGTGCTTGTTTATTGTTGTTGTTTCTTTTATTGCTTTGTGACCTGCAGGCCCTGTCTTTTCTTATTCTGCCCTTCTTGCCAGCCAGCAATCTCTTCTTTCCTGTCGGCTTTGTTGTGGCCGAGAGAGTCCTCTATGCACCTAGCATGGGCTTCTGTCTGCTGGTTGCCATGGGGATGGAGAGACTGAATAAAAACAGGTGTGCCTCACAGTTTGGAATTATCTGTACAAATAAGATAAAATTAAACTTCAGTCACTTTAAAGATGTTTTATCATAGCGATTTTGAATATTTGATTACTTGTGCCATGTGTCGTTAGTCACCAGATGAAGTCATTATTTTTTGTTTTTGTGTGATACATAAAATAGTCGAAACTCATTGAACAGGTAATGAAAATTGATAAGCCTACTAGTATCTGTTATCAATGCCGACAGGGTATATCAGCAGTGTAGTTCTCACTTAAGAGAGAACGGGCAATTACTTACTTCTCCAAACAGTTGTACAGATGAGAAGGTTTGCTGATAATCAATTCTTAGCAATTGTCTTCACTGAGATATTTCAGCTGAAAATGATAAAGTATCTGTGGACCTCGTAAAAACGAATTCAACAACAAAGAATTTGTATTATTTGTGTTGTTGTTGCTGATATTAATGTAACAAAACTTGGATGACTGCTTGTGTTATTAAATTCATGTGATCTGTGTAATTCTTAGCTTTGGTGCAGCCTTCCTTTTCTTTGTACAATTTAAACATCCAATACAAAGTGGTTTTGTGTATGCATTTGTGATGATGCATTAACGATGTGATGCATTCCACTACTTGCTCTATTTAGTGTATTCTCATTAATGAGAGTTATCAATTCTGGTGGGAATAGAAATCTGTGTTGTGATATGTCTTATATTACAATTTGTATTGTATCAGAGATATGAAGGACCGTTTGTTTAAAGAATATCAAAGATGCTGACTGTTTGTCACTCAAGTGACATGTTATTTCTTTCTTTCCCTGGTACTTCATTTTTCCCCTCTGGTGCCCATAGCACAGTAAAATGGATCTCTGGAGTCTGTTTTGCGCTGTTGCTTCTTCTGCATGCTGGGAGAACTGTCAGAAGAAATGAAGACTGGTAATTCATTATATGTTATCGTATAAGAGAAAAAGAGAGGTGAATCTTGTGTGGCACTGAACTAGATTGGGGGAAGAAGCAATTCGTTATAATATGTGAGTACTTTTGTCTACTGGGGAAGCTGCAGTGGGCAAAGCTGCTTAGTTGTCAAAATTATGCATGACATATCTATTGGGATAAAAAAGAAAATTTAACATTAACATACGTAGAATCTGACTTCAAAGATTCATTCTTCACCTGTGGTCTATGTTAAAGGAAAAGGCCAACCTATTGCAGAGCAAGAGTTATCTTCTTTCAGATTTGAGTTTTCACAATACAAATAAAAATGTTGTCTCCTACTGTATTGATATTTTGGATTAATGAAATCAAACAAGTTCCATGGCGACCTGTCCATCAACCAATTGGAATCATATTTTCAGTTTTGTGGTAGTAAATTACCTGTAATGCAGCAGTATCAATACCAACTTCATTTGTCCAAGTTTTATTGTCTTCACCTTTTTGACAGTACAGTCTATAACTGCTACTCAGTTGAGTGGTGTGTGATTTTAGGAGAAATGTAGTTCAGTTTCAATATCAAATTAGTCTTACTTTGTTGCTTTGTGACTGTGTTTTTCAAATATGATACTTATCTATTCAGCTTCATTAAACACACAGATTTGATCGGAGCTAAATGTTTTGTTTTTGTTTAATAGAATAGAGAATGACATGTCATGTGAAAACAGAATTTATGTTGCAGGGCTTCATGAAGGAGTGAGATATCTCTGATTTTCTATCTTTGTAATCCTTGTAGGAAAGACGAGTACAGCATATTCTTGTCAGCACTGAAAGTGACCCAGAGCAATGCCAAGGCATGGAACAATGTTGGACATGCACTGGAGAAGCAGGACAGGTGGAATGAGGCATTCCAGTACTTCAACAAAGCAGCAACGTGAGCCATAGTTCTATCTTACTCTAGAAGAAGCTTGGATGTTTTTCCGTTCTTTAGTATAAAAAAAAAACAAAAAAAAACATGCAGACATTCTTTATGAGTGAATAAGTTTAAGCCATTCTGTTAATTACAATGCAATGGCTGAATGAGATTTTGTCTAATGTGAAATCTGTTTTAAGGGACTTTTACCCCAATAATTTAAGGAAAATACAGTGAGGTAGTGCAAGATTTGTTGTACTGCTGTTCCTTGCAGGAATAATTCACAGAATAATGAGAACCTGTTTGGGCAAAAACGTAGTGACTCAAAGTCATGTCCTTTATTTTGTTAACAAAACAAGTCTTTAAATCACATTTATGAGTGATTGCACAGTGGGCTGTTCACTCCTCCAGTACCAAACCACATCAACCAGGCTGCAAAATCATTAAAGCCAATGCTGATCAAATGATCAAATGATCTTTGACAAATCCAGTATGAAAATATGTTTCAGTCCAGCATTCTTTGACATGCACACCAAGCTCAAGATGTGAAGAATGGCGCCATCAAGAAAGTGGTCCATATTTTATTTCAACCTTCCTAGAATCCAGCCTAATGACATCGGATCTTGGATGAACATCGGCAGAGCACATCGTCAGCTGGGCAGACCCAGTGAGGCGGAGGCGGCCTACCGACGTGCCATGAAGCTGATGCCGCAGCCGATTCCGGGGCAGCGGTACTCCACCAAGATTGACCCCAACCATCTCAACGTCTATCTCAATTTGGCCAATCTCCTCAAGCGCGATGAAAGCAGGCTGAAAGAAGCGGAGGAGGTGACTTAATTCCTGTCTAATTTGCTCTTCATGCCATGACGGCTGGCTATGCTAAAATCCAGGGATAATCTTGAAAAATGCTGTCTGGAAAGGAGACTTGTGTTTGCTTTTCAATCAATGGTTTTTGGGAGTTTTTTTTTTAAGACTTATGTGGCTCATTCAAGTTATTTATTATTTGTAATGCTTGAAGTTATGATGCTTATCACTTAATAAGCTGGCACAACGAATACATCAAATATGAATTAATGTATTACATTTGCTTGTTTTAAGGATGCAGTTGTAGTGGTCATATCAAGTATTTTGACTGTATAAATTTTAATTGTTTGTGCATGTAGTTTGTGTTTAGTAGTCCTATTTCTTAAAATACATTGAAAATTGTGTCATTTTGTCAGTAACTTTTAAGAGGGGCAGCCTTAGCTGATTCAGGTGCCAAAATGCTGGACCAAATGTCAAAGCTTTGAAAATTTGGTTTTATGTTTCTTAATTTTGTGAATACTGCACTCTTTCCCACATGCTCTGCTCAGCTGTACCTGAAGGCTATACGCATGAGGCCAGACTTTGTAGATGCATACATCAACCAGGGCGAGATCCTGATGAAGCGGGGGAAGCTGGAGGAGGCAGAGTCCCTGTACCTGCAAGCAGTCAAGCTGGAGCCACACAATGCCAACATACACTACAATGTAAGTCATGTGACACATGCCCAGCAGGATACAAATGTTGGATGTCTTTACTTTCATGGTATAGATTTGACAAGACTTTGCAGAATGGTATTGATTTGAAACATGTGATTAAATGACTACAGCTTGTTCCCTCTGTCTTTCATCACCATTTTTCACAGCTGGGCATTGTAGCCATGAGAAAGAACCAGAAGCCAAAGGCGCTCAAACACTTTGACCGAGCTGTCGCCCTGGATCCCAAGCACAAGATGGCGCTCTACAACTCTGCCCTCTATATTCAGGAATCTGGCAACGAAGAACGCAGATCAGATGCAATTAAAAGGTGAACATTATTTTTCACTCTCATTTTTTTTTTTTTTTGGGGGGGGAGGATAAGTTAGATCTTCGGTGATGTGGGGTTTTTCCCCCCTTGGAATCAAAGGGTTGATGCTCCACTCAATATATGAGACAGTTTTCCTAACCCTCTCTATGCCAGGGACTTTGGACGGTAACATATTAACTTTTTAGCTCCGTTTTCAGATCGAAGTCATCATTCTTTGGATAACTTCATTCAATACTTTCATCTCTCACCTATGGAAGAGGAGAACTATGGGATACTTCACACTGATCTCATCATATTGGAACTGATACGCTGATATCAGATCATGGGGAATGTAGATCAGTAAGTTTGGACTTCCCTTGTTCTGTAAGTAAAGTCACTCTACAGGCAGGAAGAAAGGATGCAAGATATGTTTTTGCTTGACTTTGGATGACCTTTTCAAATGTACTAGGGTAGTCAGATATTTTAATCAGGAATTTTTGCAAGAACAGCTGTGATTGAGAAGACAGTGATTTAAAAGAAAAAATGTTTTGCTGTTATGATACTGATATGAATTTCTGTCACGATTGCCATCCTAGGTTGCAGAAGGTGGTAGAACTTGACCCGGAGAGTGAGCTGAGCTACTCTACCTTGGGTATGCTGGCGATGGATGATAACAACAATCTGGAGGCCATCGAGTACTACATCAAAGCCCTGGAGGTGGGATTTCATGCTATATTCCTGGAGATTAGATAGAATGTGACAGTGAAACAAGTAAAGCCAATTGGAAAACCATCATAAAGTCCTTCAGGACAACCACCTACATTTGGCAGTCTGTCTGTTCCCTCAGCATCAAAATTGATCTCCTTCAAAGACCACCCTTCCCCTGTTTATGCTGTGCACAATTAAGTGGGGAATACAAAAGAGTTGAATAAATGAAAGAAAAAAAGGCACCATTGCCTCGTTCTAATGTTTTGAAGTTTCATTTCTTTCAAGATTCTGAACCTTTAAAATAATAATCTGTCTTTAAGTAGCCCCTTGAAAGTCCTTGAATATCAATTTTTCAATCTTATAGGAACCCATGAGATATTGAAGGGATCGTATAGTTTTGGTTGAGACCTAATTTCAGGTTTCTAACATTTTTTAGTGAGATAATGAGAAACCCTTTTATGAAATATGAAAGAGCATGTAATTCTATGAGGAATTCAACATTGACTTGATGAAAATTGGTTTGGAAATGGCTGAGATATCCAAAAAAGAGCAATTTTAAAAAGTATGGGACTCACACTCTATTACGATCACTTTGTTTTACTTTGTTTTTGGATGTTTCAGTCATTCCAATCCCGATTCTCATCAAATAAACTTTGAATTCCTCTTAAAATGGTATGCTCTGTACTATATCATAAGTGTTTTCTTGGTATCTTGCAAAAAGTTATTAAAAAGCCCAATTCTCATCTTCACCAATACTGTACTATCCCTTTAAGTACATGTATCCATTTGCCCTAAATGATAGTAGGTGATTCATGATATTGTGAAGACTAGTCGGTGATGAAAGCAACCTTCCATTGTTTTCAAAGAGAGAAAACAAGCTTAAGCAAATAATTAGAGATAATGCATCAACCGTAAAATATGCACACTGAGGTATTTGGCAGCATTGCATGGCTGATCATACTGTATGAAGATAATCCATTGTCAGGAATGCTGTTCTCCTGTTATTGATGTCATTCAAAAGCAAATATTTGTCAGTAAGTTATATATCTTTATGCTTTGAATTGATCCCTTTTAGCTGAACCCATCATCTCGCTATGCCCTGTTCAACCTGGCCCTGATTTATTCTGAAGAGAAGCAGCCCTTGCAGGCAAAGCCTTACCTGGAAACTCTCCTCAAGGTAAGAATTTGTCACCAGGCCTCAAGGAAAGGCCGAGACCTCACCAGTGCTGGCAAATAAAAAGGGCCTTGTTATCCCCACACTACATGAGGAAATGAGTTACCATATAGGCCTACTGGAGAATGGGAATAGACAGGGCAATTCAAAAACTCTGAATTTGGATTTCCATACATGCACAGATTGGGCTTATTAAATCAGATGACAGTTCATATAGGTGAAGGAAAACCCAGATCGCAATAATGTGTACTGTCATAATAGAAGCTTATTGGATACTCAGTATATCAAGAGTAATAATTGTTTGTTTGTTTGTTTGTTTTGCTCTTATGTAATCTGACAGAGATCTTAGCTGATAAAAACAGCAGTATCTTAACCCGCTCTCTTTATCTCTGCAGATTTATACAGTATTCATCACATAATCGGGACAGGTTGGGAGTAGCAAACACGGCCCCTTTAAGCGGGGTGCCCGATTTCGCGATGAGCACTCACCATACACTAACGGCATACGACATGTACATGTAGTGCACACACACACACACACACACGCACACATGCATACTGACGTGCTGTACATGTACATGAATACACAACCACACTACCCCTCGGCGCGACCCTCTAGCTCATTCACAACTGAGGAAGATTGTGACGTACACACAGATCACAGTGTATTGAAAGTTGAAACACTCAGAGACGAGGAATTTGGACTTTGCCCTCAAAGTGTATGACTGAGATTAAACAACATACACAGCCTTAGCTGTGTGAGCGAGGCATGTTTTTTATTGGATGTGAGTAGGAATTGCAAGCGAGCACATGGCTTTGCTTATGTAAGGGAGAAGGATGTTCGCGAAAGCATGTGTTTCGCAATGGCATGGATGCTTATACACGGCGCTTTCGTGGCTATGCATGTACGTGTACTGGATGGACGGAGGTCAAAACACCAGTCCGAAGCTTGCTTTGTAAGTCGATGTAAACGACAACTGATAGGGAATCTTTGAAATATTGTTGTGGTATTTTGGTAGATTTTTTTTGTGTAAAATATCAACAAAATCAAAGATCGCTTGAAGAAAAATTGTCCTGTTTATCAGAGGTCCCCGCCCGATTATCCAATAAAAATAACAAGCATTGGAAATGTTTCTGGGAAGTGTATGTCATTTAAGCGAGGTTCCCGATTATCAGATGCCCGATTATGCGATGAATACTGTAATAGCAAAGGGCCATAGTGGAGAGTTATCTAGATTTTTTAAATTTCTCCTTTATGTTTTTCTCCTTTTTTGTATTGAAAATACTGAGCCATTGAAAAGATTCAGTGGTGTTAAGTGATGGTAGAAATGTGACCTGCAGTTTGACCAGAAACCATGGTAACACTGCTACAGTAAGCATTTTGTTAACTCAAGTTTCTTGTGACTGTTATGGTATTTGTTTGGGAAGGGATGTGGTATTCTCATGCCAACATAGGCATAATTACGTATAACGTGTACCGTATTCTGTATGTTTCAAATATCTGTATCTGCAAGATGTGGAATTTATCTCAGTAGGGTAGAAATTTGATAATATGTATTTGAGATAGATATAAACTGGATGGAAGAGATATTGAGAGATCCAATACTTTGTGTTGTTTTTATTTGAACGGTATGTTTGGATTCATGTTAATTTCCCTGATATCTTCTCTCCCCCCAATCCTAGTACCACCCCAACCACACAAAGAGCATGCTTCTTCTTGGAGACATTTATCTCAACGTGATGCAGGACATCCTGTCTTCTGAGGAGGTAAGGCCACGTTGGCAAATTGGTTCCATGGCACTCTAGCATAGGGCTGGTGAAATAGCATGAAGATGTTACTATTGCCTTGATATCAGACTTAAAATGGATTTTCGATTATCTTGACATTTTGCATGCATTGATTTGCTCAGCATGTTTGGGCACATTAGATTTCATATGGTAACCACTTAGAAGTATCCTTGTGTTGCATATATAGGTAATATCTTTCAAAACTTTGATTAGTGCTTGCAGAGCATTCAAGTTTTAGATCTCGCTTCAGAATCTGGATGACAACGTCGGGTCTTTTTCTCTGAGGTGAATACAATATTCTTTAGAAAAAATACTTTATTCAGATTTTATGTAACAAATGTCTTGTCTGTTAATGCCATAGTATGGGTTACAGTGGTGTCCTGTCTGTGAATTTCAGTCTTGTACCCATCCTCAACTGGGTTCACAATGTCGTAAGTTATACAATAAACTAGAATCTATTTTAGCCAAGACTCCAGGTTTTGCTTCAAAAGCAACTATGATGTGCATTTAGTGCTTCACTTTTTCATTTCTTAACCAAAATGCAGCATGGCAGAAGACTGACAAGTTTCTTTTGTCACTTAGAGGAGTGACACACGAGAGAAGATTAGTCATTGAACAATGATTCCTGTGAAAAAAAAGATAACTCAAATTTTGTTTAAGGACATGTGTAACCAAACTAGAGGCACAAATTCAAATTACAATTACAATCATGAATTCATATTCTAATCTTGTGAATTCTAGTGAAGAAATCACTTAAATCACAGAACAGATTCTCATATGTAGAGCTTAACCTCTAAAGCATGACTTGGGAGATTGAACTTACATGCCCTTCTAACCCAATTTCAAAGCATGTGCTAAACATGCAAGTTTGATTGACATGGCACAAAGGATTAGGCTGTACCTCCTTTTCTAAGAATTCACTTTTAAATCACAGCATCAAAGGTACTGTATGTGTTTAATCTGATAATTCTATTAATGAATGGCAATTATCAATTTTTCTCATGTGTGACTACTCTTAGGTAACTAGAAAGCAAATCACTGAAATCTGTATGCCCCTGAGAGCGAGTGTGAAACGTATTCATTTGTTGCAAAAGAAAGCTATTCGTATTATAACCCACTCACACTATTTGTCACAAACTTTTGCAATACAGTATTCATCGCATAATCGAGCATCTGATAATCGGGTACCTCGCTTAAATGACATACGCTTCCCAGAAACATTTCCAATGCACGTTATTTTCACTGGATAATCGGGCGGGGACCTCTGATAAACGGGACAATTTTTCTTCAAGCGATCTTTGATTTTGTTGATATTTTACACAAAAAAATCTACAAAAATACCACAACAATATTTCAAAGATTCCCTATCAGTTTTCGTTTACATCAAACTTACAAAGCAAGCTTCGGACTGGTGTGTTTTGACCGCCGTCCATCCAGTACACGTACATTTCAGCTCGCTGCCCGCCTTCGCTTTTCTGTACATGTGTATATATGGCGAGCCAGATCGCTACAACACATGTACAGTGCAGTGATCGCGGCAAGTAAACAATCAAGCCGTGATGATTGAATGATTGAAGGACTTTTCATTAACGTTCCCACATCAGTTCTGGGTAATCATTTCCCATGGTTGTGGATATGTATTTATACAGAACGCCCTACGTGTCCAAGAATTCTACGAATGTTTAAGAAAGTGCTAGCTTTTAATCCACATATTTTGTGTTCGAAGAGAGGCGACAGAAGAAGAACCCGGTTGCGATTACTCTACATCATTGCGAGAATGCAGGGACAGCTAGAGGGTCGCGCCAAGGGGTAGCGTGGTTGTGTATTCATGTACATGTACAGTACGTCAGTATGAATGTGTGTGTGTGTGTGTGTGCACTACATAATGTACATGTCGTATGCCGTTAGTGTATGGGGAGTGCTCATCGCGAAATCGGGCACCCCGCTTAAAGGGGCCGTGTTTGCTACTCCCAACCTGTCCCGATTATGCGATGATTACTGTATTACCAATTCAAGATATAATCTGCTTCCAAACAGGAATTTGTATGCAACAGTAGTTATTTGGTGCATTACCAGCCCCCTTACAACAGTGTTTTCATCTCAACAGCAGTATTCATTCTTATAATACAAGAAACCAACAAAATGTTCATCCTCCCCTCTACCGAACCGAATTAGCCAAGTTAACATTTTTTTTTTTTTATCAAGGTCCCATTTTGTTTGAATTTTGTTGAATACCTTACCAAAGGAACTAAAAAACTGCAAATCATTACAGCATTTCAGAAACAGCTTTAGACACACTTTCCGTATTTAATAGCAGCATAGTTTTGTATATTCTGCCAGCATTTTACTTTTGCTTTTTTCCTTCTTCAGCCTGCTTTTATTGTGTACCATTTGTGTTCTATATATTTTGTACCTATATGTTTTAAGTTGAGAAAGTCTTATATTTATTTCGGGACCTATTCCCAACAAGCCTGGAAGGCTTTAATTGGTCCCCCACAATGAATATGTTTATACTCTTGACTTGAAAATGTAATGATTGTTGTTTTTAATGTGGAAATAAATGAAATGAAATGAAATGTGTCCTTCCTCTCACTGATCAGTGCTGAGTGTAGCTGTCAGTAATACGTGCTGTGAACACTATGATGTGATTGACTTGTAGATGTTCAGGCGAATTGTGGAGCTTGAGCCCTCCAATGTCCAGGCAAGGCACAACCTGTGTGTGGTTCTTGTTCGGCGTGGCGAGCTGGAGCAGGCAGAAGAGTGCTTGGTGAGTGTCCTTCAGTTTGCGCCCAATGCAGACTTTGCAAAGAGCAACCTGGAAATCCTCTGGCAGCAACTGCAGGCAAAGAGAGCGGGAGCAGATAAGGAGCAGCATAATAATGGCGACAAACCAGGAAGGTGATAGGAAATATATATATATTATCATTAAATTTGTAATAGAATTATGTATTCATAACTCATGCCAAGTCTTCCAGTACTGAAGGTAAATGTTTAACATCTGCTTTTTTGCTGTTCATGCACAGATGTCGATAAACTCGGTAGGTCAATGAAAAAAGTCGAATCAGCAGTTGAAAATTACTTTGTTTTAATTCTCGGGGCTCTTTGTATTCATACTGCACTGCACTTCATGTGCAAATGATGAGAAGGCTGTTATCACATAGTGTTTGTTTCTCTGGGCTATAGTGGCTCACTTGGAATGGTGATAAAGAGCTTACATAATTATAACAATGAAGTATTCCAGTGATCCCAAAGTTCAACTTGTGTTCAACTTTCTGTCGTATATGTGTGCATCTATATAGATGTTGTTCTTTTAATCCTGTCAAGTAATGCTAGTGGCGGTGGGCTATATTTTCCAAGAGTAGATCACATTGCAACACTGCATACTGTAGTCAAACAGGGCATTGGTAATTCACACTAAGCTAGCCCCCCTGTCAGATGGGCGGACTTGAATCATAAAACAATCACACTCGTGCCATTCACAGTTGATTATTTACAGTTTATCAAAACAATTTTTGAAAATATTTACAAGGTCTAGTAACCAAAATCAGGAGGTCATGACAAGCAGGAAGTACGAAGCCAAAATTCTGGATGAAATTATAGGATCACCTACAAAAAAAACAAACAAATTGGATTTCAAAAGAAAGCTTGTCCAACTGTTTTGCATATGTTCCACAACTACACCTCAGTGTGAACGGGATCCTGGCTTGATCCAGTTTCACTTGTAAAGATTTAACTTGTCACCTTATTCAGAATACACATGAATCCACTATCAAGTGCAGAACTATACTCTTACTATTCACATCACCGTAGTGCCGTGCTGATCCTGAAATTATTGTTCCGCACGCCTGACCACGATAACACTCGTCTCCTACTACACGAACACTGCCTCAGCTGCCATTGGGGTTCTGTACTAACCCACAATGCAGCTATGAAATTTCCGATTGTACTTACATTACATTTACAGGCCACACCTTCACATCATTATAAATCATACAAGTGCATTCATATCATTTACATCACGTAGAGGTGCGTCATGTGCTATCAGGCTAACCTTCTCTCATTAGCGTCATCCACAAAGTCACAAATCCAAGTGTCAAAGTGTTTATGGACCATCCATGGATGCAGGACTTCAATTTGAGTTTAGCACTTTCTTACTTCCCTTTCCTTAATAATAAATCTGTCCTTCTCTGTTACATAACATAGAATTTCATTCAAAATCTTTTCCATTTCACAGTTATTTCTCGCAGCATTGACGTCAAACTGTGGAAAAAAAAAAAATTCCCTTCAGAAAATTCAGGGTTGTTCATGTTACAAATACTTTTCCTCTTTTCATAACATATGATTTTCCTTAAACTTTCCCATGCACTTTTCAAATTTCCAGAATTTTTATTCAACTCTACTTTAGATCCATACTCTTTCTTTTAGCCACATATTTTTGGAGCTCATTTTGAGTTTCTCTTCTTCTGGCCAAATCCTTTGCAGTGTGTGCATTGTACTTTTCATCCAGAAAAACTTCACAAGTTTTATCCATCCAAGGTCTATTATTGGGATATATCTTTATCTATCTCTCAGATATGAGCATGTCCTCACGGAAGTGGATGTAGTCACTCACAACCTCTGTGGTCTCATCCAGTAAAGCTTCATTTATCAATGCATCCCAGTCTGTACATTCTAAACAGACCGGCATGGTCTCGATGTTATCCTCGCGCCAGTCCTTGACTCTTCTTTTGATGGGCTTAAACCTTTTCAGTTTCTGCTTATATTTGGGTAAGAGGTGAATCATGTTGTGATCCGCAATACCCATAGGTGGCCTAGAAAATGCTCTAAATGCATTGTCAATATTATCGTAGCACTTGTCTAGAATGTGGTAGGCCTGCCCTCTTGTAGGCATATCAATGTATAGGTGATAATTAGGTAGTGTTAATCCTAAATCACAATTATAAAAATCCCCAAGGTGAGGGACTCCTTCCCAAAGAGGTAGACTTGGCTGGCAAAGCCTCCCGGAAGGGACTCCCTACTACTGGCGATGCAGCCTTCTCTGGTGAAGCCTCACAGGATGGACATATCCCACCTAAAGATGCCATTCTCGATGGAGAAGCCACTTGAGATGGCATCCTTTCTCCCAAGGACACTACACCGGCAACAGGGATGGCTCCCGAGGCAGTCTCGTCAGTTCTTCACAAACAGGGCTGGAAGGCGACACCTCTACTCGATCACTGTCTGGAGGGTTGCCGATGTCTCACTGAGGTGACGGTGGAGGCGAGGGACTGCATCAAAGGGGCAAGCGTGTCTGCCGCGGTGGTGAGCAACTCTGTGAGGAACGATGCTGCCCACTCCTTGACAAAAAGCTTCATCGTGCTGACTCCTTCCTCTCAGGGGAGCATCTTGCCGTGGGTGTCCGTTGTCTCGGTGTAGCGTTCGGCGTCCGGCTATATCTTCTCTCTGCGGGACCAGCGGGAATGTCATGAGTGGCTTCATGCCGCATCATGTCGCCTTTCCGGACACACCTGTACTCACACCTGCAGCACCTCAGCTTTTCTACATGCCTCTCTCTGCTGTGGTAGCGGGTCACTGCGAATGCATCATTTCCACAACCTTCCTTTTTGTATTGTGGATCAGTTTTGCATTAGAGCCTTCTCCTTTGGTAGCAGTTCCTTGCACCTTGCTTGTTGCTGCCTTTCTTTTTGCGGTCATGCATGCTTTCAGTTGCTTTGCTTTTGAGTGTACTGAGGTTTTTGCTTTCTTTGTGCTCTTACTTTCATCGAGCTGTTTAGATTTTTTTAGCTGCTGCAGTTTGCCGATCCTCTTTCTTCCTGGCTGAAGCAGTTCTGATGTGGATCCACACAGCACGGTCCGCCGGTGAATAGAGATGGTCGTCTCTATGACACATCTGAAGGCTGGTCGTCTTCTGGGATCTTATGCTATATTTCACTGTCTGAAGAGCACTAAATGTTCTGATGAGCATGTGGTTAGATTTTGCATCAATTATATTGTTCATAACAGAGAAATTCTGTTCCACAATTGGTAATGTTATGATTGAAAGGCAAGCATTTATAACTTTCCCAAGAACTGGGTATGAGGGGATGACCCGTGCCCACCAATGATCCAGATGGACATGAGCTCTATCTTCACTGTCTTGTGACTTTCTCACACTTTCTGTCTTGTCTTCAGGTTGTTTCACCTCCTCATTCTTCTTCTTGTCCTCATCTCTATGTTCTGCCAGCATGCAAATGGTTTCTGCGCGCGACTGTGCTGTCACGGTCCTCAAAGAATCTGTTACTGCCTTCAGTTGCGGACAATCTTGCTTCAGATGTCCAATTTCATTGCAGTTGAAGAAAGCAGTCTTGGCTCTGGACAACTTTTTGCCGTGTGACCTTCTTTTCCACATGTATAGCACTTGATGGTCTGTCTACTCTGCTTATTCACACTGTCTTGTGCTTGGCAAGTAATCTGCTTGATGCGCTGTTCCATTTTGATGATCAGAGTTTTGACGAGTTTCTCTACCTTGTCTTGGTTTGGTGTTGCAGATTTCCCATGCATCTCCTCCAAAGCAATGTGACTGATACCAAACTAGGTTTCCTTTACCAAACTTGGTAGGCATAAGAAAGTCTTGGAGACCAAGAAAAGACACACATGCACATGAGTGTGTGGTAACAACTAAAACCCTAAAACTAGGCATACTTTATTCTTTACTCTAATCTACAAAATATGTACACAGTTTACTGAGGATGCCACAACCATGTTCTCTACACAATACTCTCACTTCGTGTGAACTGTCACTCTACATTCCTCCCCAAATCCTAGCTTCCAGCACCTTCCAAGTTACACAGCATTCAGTTCACCCTGTCTTCCTCTACCGAGCTTTAGTCCAAAACTGAGTCTGCACACTCGACCCTAGTAGTCCCCAGCCCCAGAACTTGTGCTGACCCAGCATTTAATAGTCTGAACACACAGACCCCTTTTTCTTTTTCTTTTCGATAATTCCATAACATGACTGTAACCAGACACTCTCTGGTCTCTTTACCTGCCTTCCATTTTGAGAAATGGTTCCACGTCCAATGCTGCCTCCACCGCAGCTTCCAAGGTACGAGATTGTGCTCAAAATATACTGTCCCTGATCCTCGAATCCAGAATCACATCCATGAAATGCCCCCTGGCATGTCATGTCTGTCCTGATCAAAATCAGGGTATGTCAGTGCGGTTAAATCCCGGATATGCTGCCCTGGCTCTTGCAAAGTTTCCTGTTGAATCCAGCATCGATGCCGCAACTCTGCCAAGAACACATCAGCTTTTCCGCCCGGACCATATCTCTTGTTCATTCTGTCCACCATTTTATGGCAAGTCAACCGATGTCCTGTCTGCTGTGACAACAGTTTTACTGCTTAGCCCTAAACACTCTGTTGCTTCCTCTTCCATCCACCTGTTGATTCTACAACAAGCCTCAAAGTGACACAGATAGTCCGAAACTTGGGTCCTCCCATCGAACCTATCTAGGGTCATGCTAAGTTTTGAAAAACTTCTCGAGTCCAACGTCACACAAGGATATGCCAACTCTTCTCTGCTAGGTGCCAACTGGAAACAGCACTTGTTGCCCTTTTAAGTTTGTGGCTTCTCCTGACAACTGCTGTCCTCTGGGCTGGTCATGCCTTTCATAACCAATATGACTGCCAAACGGTCTCATGGTTGAAGAATGAAATGGTGCGATCTCTGGTGCCCGTACTTGTGAACTTCGTGCCTCCATTTTTGGCTGCATCGATGTTCTCAGAATATTTCAATCCGTCAAAGGACTATGGATAGAAAGAACATGCAAACATTCAGACATGTCTGGCATATGGCATGGTGGCAAAACACTGTTGATCAAATCCCAAATTTCTTGTTTATGCCCAAAGAAATGAAAATGCTTACATAGGCAGTCTAAGGAATTGATTCTGTTACAATGTGCTACAGGAACATCATGTTCACGGACAGGTATCTTTGTGCTGAGACTGATCCCTCACACTCTGACATGAGATCACTGCGGAAACACATCAGATTTTCTTTTAGGAATGCCTTCTCCTCTTCACTAACAATCCAGCACACCTTAAGTTCTTTCCTACTCTTACTTCCTTCCTCTGGTAAAAACAAAAGAGATATTGTGCCTTCTGGATGTCCACAATCACATGATGCAGAACAAATATCACAACAATTGTAAGCTTTGTGACTGCTGCTATGTGTTGTGCTCCGATGAAATGACTCCGTCAATAGTTTGCATCGGCAAACATCTGTGTTTCTCACATGATTTTTCATGTCATTTGAAACTTTCATCCTCGACCAACCTTTAAATATGATCAGTACTGCTTGACGTTCCTCACCTCCTCTTCCAAATCTGCCACTCTCCTGAATATAATCCTCAATGTCCTCTAGTGGCCCACAATGGTAAACTCGAGTTATACTGCGACAGTCTACTCCCATTCCAAATGAGACAGTTGCAAACAGAACTCGTATTGTTCCGTTTGGATCACCCATGGATTTCAATACCATGTCCTTTCAACATTGCTTAGTGATTAGGTGATACATTGCAAATAATTCTACATTATCCACCCCTTCATGAAAATACAAGTATAAATCTCTCTGTGTGAAACTGGGGTACTCCCATCAATCCTTCCTGGGGTTATTCTAGGTTTTGACAAACTTCTTGAGTCCAACGTCACACAAGGATATGCCAACTCTTCTCTGCTAGGTGCCAACTGGAAACGGCACTTGTTGCCCTGGTAAGCTTGCAGCTTCTCCTGACAACTGCTGTCCTGTGGGCTGATCATGCCTTTCATGACCAATATGACTGCAAAACTCTCTCACGGGTGGCGAGTGAAATGGTGCTATCTCTGGTACCCGTACATGTACTTGTGAACTTTGTGCCTCTGTTTTTGGTTGCATCGATGTTCTCAGAATATTTAAATCCGTCAAAGGAGTATGGATGGAAAGAACGTTCAAACATTGAGACATGTCTTGCATATGGCATGGTGGCAAAACACTGCTGTTGAAATCCCTCACTTTTTGTTCATGCCCAAAGAAATTAAAATGCTTACATAGGCAGTCTAGAGAATTGATTTTGTCTCAATGTTCTACAAGAACATCATGTTTACTGACAGGTACAGTATCCCTGTGTTGAGATCACTCCCAGCAAGGACTGATCCCTCACAATCTGACATCAGATCACTGCGCAAACACATCAGTTTCTCTTTTAGGGATGCCTTCTCCTCTTCACTAACAGTCCAGCACACCTTCAGTTCCTTCCTACTCTCACTTCCTTCCTCTGGCAAAACGAAAGAGATTTTGTGCCCTTCTGGATGTCCACAATCACATGATGCAGAACAAATATCATAACAATTGAGTGCTTTGTGACTGCTGCTATGTGTGGTGCTCCGATGATGTGACTCTGTCAATAATTTGCAACCACAAACATCTGTGTTTCTCACATAATTTTTTCATGTCATTTGAAACTTTCATCCTCAACCAACCTTTAAATAAGATCAGTACTGCTTGGCTTTCCTCTCCTCATCTTCGAATTCTGCCACTCTCCTGAATGTAATCCTCAATGTCCTCTGGTGGCCCACAATTGTAAACTTGAGTTATACCATGACAATCTACTCCCATTCCAAATGAGACAGTTGCAAACAGAATTCGTAGTGTTCCATTTGGATCCCCATGGATTTCAATACCATGTACCTTCGACATTTCTCAGTTATGAGGTGCTGCATTACAAATAATTAGACATTATCCACCCCTTCGCCAAAATACACATAGAAATCTCGACACTGGCGATGTGTGTGACAAAATACAGTGGTTCTATCTGTATGAAGGCCTTTGCATTGCAACTCCTTTCGAGTCCACCGACGATCTGTGGATCTTCAGCCATAGGGACATAGTGCACAGAGTACTGTATGTTATTCCTATTCGGTATGTCACCTATTAGAGCAGGAGATGTCAGAGAGAGGGATGCCGTGATCTGTTCAGATGTGATTAACCAGTTGAGGACGAGTCTCGAGTATACTTGGGCAGGTGTCTATGAAAAATGCATGGTGTAGCAAAATCAGTCTGTCCTCAACGGGTTAAGGAAGCAGTTACTGTGAGACTCAGCATTGGGACTTGTGAGGGTACAATAGTATGAACCTCAGCAAGTCGACTGTATTCCGAGTGAAATGCCTCCAGCTTGTTAGAATTCTGTCCCCTGTGACAATAAGGATGAAAATATGGAAATACAGGTATAAGATAAAATGATGAAAGAAGATGTACAATACATACAAGTTATGTTGAAATTTTCATCGTGTGGTTATGCAATGTAGACTGAATTGTACTAATAAGTTTGGAGTGTTTTAATTTCATGTGCCCCCTCTCCCTAACAACATCTACAGCTCCTGAAATCAGGGAGCAAAAGTCAGAAATTCAAAGGGCTAACAAATCAGTGCAAATTAGCCATGACCGCACTGTGTGACTGATTTCGTATGAACAAATTTTGCTCTCTCTATTTTGCATGAATTCCAATTAGAATACAATCTACTACTACACAAAATGATTATCAATTTGTTACATTATTTTTGTTTTCAATTCTTGAGCATGTTGAGGCAAATGTGTTCTCATTACAAGTTTTTGAAATACATGTACAGTATGTTTCTTCTACTGTAAAAGAAATAGCTTGTGAGGCTAGGCAGATATGTGTTACTGAACACTTCAGAGAATGAGATATCTTGGATGTGCAATATGTATTTATCATGATAATGCCTTAAAGTTTTTGGAGATAAAAGTGCAACTTACCCATGGCTGTGCTCTTATTATAGCTGTAGTCTGAGCCAAATGCTGTATTCATATTTCTTGCTATATAGAGTGCATTGTATCGAGTGGCAACTGAATTACAGTATTGTATTTGTGTATTTCATTATTCTGTAGTGTGACTGATTTGAGAAAAAAACGTACGCCATAATATGCAAGTTGAACTTGGTGAAGGCTACTTTTTCTTTTTGATTTCTTCTTCTTCTTTTTTTTTATGTGAATAGAGAAAGTTGTTGGATTATCAATATTCCTGACCAATTAGTGGATGTGACTTGTTGAAAAAGATTCTTAAAGGACATGAGGATAAGTCTGTGAATGCTCATGATTTTTTTTTTTCATCGTGTGGTAATGTTAAAAGTTCTTTGTGCTCAATGCAAGGATCAAGGTAACCCTGTTGTCACAGTGAGATTATGAATTGTAAAGCAATCTGGGTCAATAAAAACATGTATAGCAGGATCCACCAATTCATTCACCTTTTGCCTGTCACGTCCATGGAACAACATAAAACTTGAATTAAAAAAAAAAAAAAAACAAGAGGGAAGGTGGTTAGAGAGAATTTATATGAATTTTGTTAGTTTGAGTCACATGTACTCATGGTGTTTTTACTTCCATTATATCTGTCGCTGCTATTTTGAGTATGTGTTACTTAATCATGTATTCAGAGAGAGTTATCACTCACATTATGTACTTTTGCTGTTTTCTGCATATACATGTAGATTGGAAAAAATATTATATGTGTGTATATCACAGTTTATTACAAAGAAAAGAAAGGACAGTGAATAGTGAAATGAATTGATCAGAAAACGAAATTCTTTGGTACAGGGAGTGTTTTCCAGTTGTGTAGCTCATACAGAGTGCCTTTGCAGTGGGACTATGCAAATTGCATGGATTGACATTGTGTGTTCAATATGTGGAGTCAAAAGGTTTTAATTAGGTTTGCAGACTGTCATAATGTTATGAATGTAAATGGTCAAAGTATTTGGACTTACTATGTGTGCCTATGTCGGTGCCTGAAGATGTATTTCACAGTACACATATATGAGGTATGCTATGTTGAGAAACTTGCAATGTACATGTAGTGCCAATGTAGTGCCATGTCTTACACATAGAAATGTGTTATTACAGCCAAGCTGCACTTCTATGGCTATGATGTCATATGTCAATTTAACATAGGGAAATGTAATTGCCACATACAGACTCAAATTCTGTGACGCTCATTATAGTTTATAAACTGGGCTGGCATTGCAATGATCACTGATGTAACAAACTCTTGTTGTAAAACATAAATAGTTCTTGCTCCGAAGTTAAAGTTTTCATTTTATTATGTCTTGTTAATTTTCAAACCCTGATATAACAAAATGTTGAATAGATTTAGTGATCCCAAGGAGTCTATTATAATGAAGGGTCCGCCATATTCAGACTACCTCGGCTGCCACACATAGTTACAGCATCTGTGGGGAAAGAGCTGAATTCGTCGTGCGCATGGCAGATTGTCGTTAGCGCGCTTCCGTGCGCATGGCAGATTGTTGTTAGAGCACTTCCGTGCGCATGGCAGAATGTTGTTAACCCTACGCGCACTCCCACACCCTAACGACAATCTGCCATGCGCACTCCCACGCTGTAACGACAATCTGCCAGGTGCAGGGAAGCGCGCTAACGACAATCTGCCATGCGCACGACGAATTGTGACTGCTCCGAATGGAAGTTATCTGAACTTTGCAGGTTGCTATGTTGACTTTGACTTTGCTTTACAGTATCCGTTTATTTGGACATGTTCACAACATCGGCAGTGATTCACAGATTTTGCCTGTATGCAGTTTCTCAAGTTTTGTTGCCTGAAATATTCTAGTGCCTTAGATGGAAATGTCCCTTTTGGAATCGTGATAAAAGAATGTAGCAGTCTAATTCTCTAGAAAAATTAGTACTTAATGGAGCTCAAATTGAAAAAGGGCACCAATATTATTCAAAACATAGAATTGCAGATGTATCAAACATTCCTAAAAGGTTATAGTCTTTATTCTATTTCAATGTAATTATTCTGTTTATCGAATAAACTTCCATATATGCAATTTACCTTGTCTAATTTGCATATTGTGTCTGTGACTGATGTTACTGTTTGCAAAAGTATGTTCGCCTTGAAGATGGTGGATACTTTTATAGTGTCAATACAAGGTTTCCCGCTATATGTTGCTTGTCCTATCGTGACACCGCTATCGATAATTGTATTTGTGTGTTTTTTTTTTAATTTTGCTAAAGAATTATAGCATGAATTGCCTCTTGCTCTTTGCACCTTTTTTGTCTTGACTACTTCAGTTGACATTGTCATACCATGATTAGCTTATCAAATCATACAATGTTATTACATAAGTACGTGCGCGTCCGCACATGCACATACATATGTATATATATATATATATATATATATATATATATATATATATATACACTCTGCAAAAAAAGTAAGTTCCCCCCTAGCATTTTTGGATATATCTCAAAAAATGTTTTACCGATTTTCATAATTCAAACGGAAATGGATAAGGAATTTTATTACTCATAACATGAGTGGCAAATCATTGCCACCAGATATCATTATTGGTGTGAAAAAAATGCATTTTATGTCAAAATGCATGGAAAAAAAAGTTGCACTTTAGTGATTTGCAATGACTTTTACACAAATAATCAAACAATCACTCATGATTCTGAACATTTAAGCATGGTTGATTGCATATTTCTCTATCTCTTTCTTGTCATGAGCATACAGTGAAGTATTTGATAATTGATATGTCCACCATCTGCTTCAATGACCAGCTGGCATCTCTTCTATGTACTGTTAACTAAAGTGTACTTGGCACTGGTCAATGTTTGCCCATGCTCTCTGCAAGATGCGCTTAGATTTTTGCAGTGAAGTGTCATCTTTCACCTTCTTGCTCGCTTTCCGCTAAATGACATCCCAAAGATTCTCTTCTGGATTACAGTCAGGCTATCTTGCAGGCCACTCCATACGTTCGATGCCATTTCCCTTAACAAACTGATCTACAACTTGAGCCCATGATGCAAAATGGCCATAGGCACATTAGTGTGATCAACCCAGATTGGCATTACAAATCACATGGCTTCTACAAACATTTTCATATTGAAAAGGCTATTGTTTAAAAAGTATGCATAACATCTGTTTAATAGGGAAGCACATTGCACCTGAAGAAATTCCTGAGAATTGCACAATCTAAAAAGGTCATTTGCTAACTTACATAGGAAATGTATACAATATGCTTCATATAGCCTGAAGTGCAACTTTTTTTCCCATGCTTTTTGACATAAAATGCGTTTTTTTGTTACACCAATGATAATATCTGGTGGCAACGATATGCCATTTATGTTATGAGTAATGAAATTCCCTATCCATTCCCGTTTGAATTATGAAAATCCGTAAAATACTTTTTGAGATACATCCAAAAATGTTAGGGGGGGGGGGAACTTACTTTTTTTGCTGAGTGTATATATATATATATATATATATATATATATATATATATATATATATATATATATACATATATATATATATATATATATATATATATAGTGACAGCAAAGGACTTAACATCTAGGTTGATTTTCTTTGTTGTTATCATTGACTGTGTAGATCCTGAAGAAGGGCATTTTGCCCGATAGCTTGATTAAAGGGGTGCAACCCAACATCAGCCACGTCTACAATAGTGCAAGTTTTGCTGCCAGAATATAATATATATATATATATATATATATATATATATATATATATATATATATATATAAATGTGAAAGTTCTGCGTCAGTGTGTAGTAAATAGATATCAAGAGTAAAATCAGTCATATGAACACCATATGAACACCGCAGGAGCCAAAAAAGTTTTTGGCTCCTGCGGTGTTCATACGACTGATTTTACTCTTGATATATATATATATA
This sequence comes from Diadema setosum, assembly GCF_964275005.1. NCBI lineage: Eukaryota > Metazoa > Echinodermata > Echinoidea > Diadematoida > Diadematidae > Diadema > Diadema setosum. The sequence continues at coordinate 39,489,620 of NC_092689.1, forward strand.
TATATATATATATATATATATACATATATATACATATATATACACGGATATATATAGCTACAGATATTGATATATGGACAGATGATAAGGGAATGAACGTTCTCATTTATCTCTGTAGCTGCAAAACTACAAGGGGCCTAATTCCATGGAAGAGAGATAGATGGATAAACTGACAGATGCATTGATAGATAGATGGATAGGTTGATTCCAAACAGATAGATGAGAGATTGATAGAGATAAATAGATAGAGTTAGATTGAGAGAGAGAGAGAGAGGGAGAGAGAGAAATTGCAAAAGGAGGGAGATAAAGGGAAAGGTAAAGTTGAGAGAAATATTATCTGAAACATTGATTACATTAACATTAGGAAACCTTGTATGGCCTACACATAAATCACAGGTACATGCATACTCTCTATAGTAGTTTGGTTTATTGTTACTCATTGTAAATCTTTACATTTCCATATTTGTTTTTATCATGATTATCATATTAATCTTGACCAGAGCAGCAAAAGAAGAAGAAGAAAAAAAAAAAAGAAAAAGAGAGAAACTCTTATCAAATGTCTTTTATCCAATATAAGAATGTGGTTAAGTTGTCAAACAATGATACCCTACTGCAACAAAGAAAAAAAATGTGATCGATATGATGGCAATACTGCAATCAATATCCTCATTGAATGTATATTTGATTTCTCATAAACCATACATGTTTGTTGGGGGTTTTTTTCGGTGCAAGTGGGATTGTCAAGCGACTTTCAGGGCATTTTCTTTATGTTTTGATTGTTATATGAATACATTTCCAGTGATTTCTGAGTGTGATAACTGGATCGTGATAATGATTATTAATTTCATTTTTGATGATTATCCCTGAAATTTACCGTGATTTTAAAAATAGTTTGGTCATGGCAAGAACATGATAGATATGAGCAGAAATTGTTTTGTTTTGTTTCTGGGGGAGCTGAATTAGCCTCAGAGTCCCTAAACTCTGGATTTAAAAAAAAAAAATCTTCTGTCAAACTGTAAAAGATAGAGCAATATTAAGTTAGCGCTATTGACATTAATAATACGAGGAAGATTTTTCATTTTCAACAGTGAACAATCTGGTGCACACTTTGGGTGAAATATTTATGGACAGCTTTGTATCAAACAAGCAAATTTGTTTTCCACATCTGGGGAATTGTGGGGGGGGGGGGGGGGGAGGCGGCAAAGATATGATATCTTTGCCCCTCCCCTGGTCGACGCCACCCGCTGAACGGTATTTAGAATCAAAATTAATATCTTCGGATGGTTGTCGAAAAATTGTCCTGTAAAATATCGAATCGTGTAAAGCCGAATTGATCGGTTTCGCGAGGAACGTACAGCACAGCATTCAGGTCAGCAAGCGAGAAGCGGCCCAGAAATATCGGGGCCGCTAGCGATGAGGGATCGCGAGTTGACAGGGCATTGTACAGGTGCAACTGTCACGGCGGGTTGTGTGTATGTGTACGACGGTTAGCCGGTCCCACAGCTTTGTATGCTGGGGTCGATCAACTAATCATGTTAGCATATTAATTAATCATTAACAAACTATAAGATCATTATGCCCAGGTGTCACATCTGTCCAGATCCTAGCCTAACTATCGACACGCATAGCTGTCTGATTTCGTGAGCTCTCAGCAAGAACCCACCTGACGACGACATGACGCAATTGAAAGAGGTGAGATTATTGCGGATCGCGTTGCTGCTTATTTCATTGTTTTAAATATATTCTTCATTATTTGATGTAGATCTATAGTGTTCCATGCGATACAACACCGAGATTTCACTACACGATATTGAATAGGAATGGACTTCAAGACTGCTGTATCGTGTAGCGATCAATTTACAGTCTAGCTGTCTTGGTTGTATATTTTGCAGCTGTGGTTAAAATGTGAGTAAGATAACACCCGCGGATGCTCACTTTCTCACTACTATTAAACTCCTAACTCCGGCCATTCTCCATCCAGGGCAGTGGCAATCATTTGCGGGGGAGGGGGTATATCAGCATCATATTATTGAAACATAGTATGTTGACTATTAGGCACCTGGACACTGCAGGAACTTACATAGTTGACGCACAGCTGTGCTTCAGAAGTAAATTTTCCTTTCTACAAAGGTGTACATATTTGTACATTATATGTAACCGGTTAGGCCTATCTGTGGGAAGCCAGCAAGTTCAGTTCTAAGCATGTACCCTGGGTACATTCAAACCAGTCATTGTAACCATCATCTATGAATGTCCCTCTATAAGGCCTCGTCTAAATTCTAAATTCGAACTCACTTAGCTGATGAGCCAATTTATTACCTTGCTTTGCAGTTTCTGGATTGGTTCATCGCCTTCCGTGATCCCCGTGAAATATGGGCCAACCACCAAAGCTTTCTAATAGCAGAGATAACCTACCACATTCTTGCTGTTCTGCTTGTCGCCCATGGTTTGTATAAAGCTTTCTGATCTATTCTACCTGAATCATGTTACGACTGACTTGCCAGTTCATGGTAATATTTGCTCTTGCAAAATGTTTCTTATATCATGTTGGTCAATGATGACAAGTTTTGAGGCAGTACAGAGACTATAAAGCAGATGTAAAACTAAATGAAAAGATTTTGGTCACATTTCTTGATGTTAATTGATCAAGTGCATGAAGCCTACATAATATGTGATCTATTTCTCACAGTCTTGAAATTCACACAGCTATATCTTAATTCATCTTGTTTGCAAAAATTTTGTCAACAGTTATCCAATGTGATGCAGTGAAACTCTATAGAACACTTGTGACAGCATGTTTGCTGCTGCAGTCTTTAAACTGCGTATTATTCATGTAGACCATTGACTCTTTGTTGTTTCTCTCTCCTCAGCCTTCAGACATGGCGGTCGTTTTGCTTGGTATTTGCTGGCCATTTTCATACATGGGCTGGTGGTGGAATCCATAAGTTACATCCTGCCGGACATCGACAACTTCTGGCATGCCCAGGGCACAGTTATGCTTCTTGCAAAGAGACTGCCAACCTACATCATCTGCGTTTGTGAGTAGCAGCAGTTTGTTGTTTTGTTTAGTCATTTTTTTCCCTTTCTTCCCATTGCAACATATGTTTCATAGTGTCATATATTCAATGTATTTTATGATACAGTCTTCAGACTGGTAAGATTTAGGGTATATACTGATATTGTGAAGTTGGTCATGGATGAATACTAGATATCCGTAGTATTTTCTTATTTTGCATCTAATTTTTGCCAAAAAACACACCCCCCAACCCCCCCCCCCCAAAAAAAAAAAACAACAACAGCAGAACACTAAACCTGAAAACTTTTCAAGGAATTGTGATCATGTTAATAATTTGACATTACAATAATTTGTTACATAAAGCCTGTATGAGTCACACAACATACTGTATATAGTCACTGATGGGCTGATGAGCATTATCTTTTGAGTATTGCTTTTGATTCCAGTGTACTTTGTTGTATATCATTTACAGATTTTAGGTTTCTACTTCATGTGATATCATGTTTACAAATTTATTGTTTACAGATTCATTCAAAAGAAAACAAGATTCAATCTGAGTTAGTCCTTACAAATGCTGCAGTAGGTCACATAATAGAATAGGAATATATACACTGAAAATTTAGACATAACTCCCTCACATTCATGTTTCTTTTTTGTTACTTCCTAGATTACATGTTTATGTATCCATCGTTTGTGGCAGTTTCTCGTCTTCGGCTCCCTACTTGGTCGGAACCATTTGCCCATGCTTTAGTAACTGTTCTGCTTGGTAAGTCTTGAGTAAAACTGCACCGAATATCAAAAGTCTGTGGTCCATGTAGGTGTAAGTCTGTGGTCCATGTAGGTGTAAGTCTGTGGTCCATGTAGGTGTAAGTCTGTGGTCCATGTAGGTGTAAGTCTGTGGTCCATGTAGGTGTAAGTCTGTGGTCCATGTAGGTGTAAGTTTGCTTTCTGTGTTTGTGATTTTGCCTCTGATGAACTGATTGGATTGAAAGCTCGATCAGGCCTCTTTTGACTTTTAAAATTCTAAGTATGACATATTGAGGGCTTGACATCAGCTTTCTCCTGTGGTGACTCATTTAGGACTCTACAATTTTTAGATTTGGAATGTTGTTGGCCTGAAAAAGAACTGTAGTGGAACTAAACAAAAGGAAACACAGTGATCAATTTCAAATCTTATTTGCCAAATTGAGCCACTAAATATATGCTTTTTGAAAGTTTGGTACATGTCCTCCTATCAAAATCTAGATCATTCATATTGCAGTCGTTATAATGATTTGAAATGAGAATCAATGCATTGTGAATTATTCCTTGTAGGTCCTCTGCTTTAGAATGCAGTAGACATCTGGGGGGCGTTTCATCAACGAGTTCGTCGGAGGTTCTCACCGACAAATTTGCTATCAGCCAATCAGACGCAAGGATTTTAGTAGCTTTTAACACTTGTCGGTGTAAATCACCGACAAAAAGTTTCATGAAACACCCCCTTGATGTCTCATTACAGCCCCCGAGTAGGGATGGCACAGTAAATAGATTTAAAGTATATCATCTGTTGAACTTGTGTGTCTGTGTGTTTAAATCTGTGCTGATTGTATCTGTCCCTACTCCCTTGCAGACATTCCCTATGACATTATGGGGATCAAGAATATGTGGTGGACGTGGCATGACACTGACCCCAACATCTATGACCGCTACTACTGGGTTCCCATCACCAGTTTCTTCTTCTGGGCCACCTTCATGTGCAGCCACAACTTCCTCTTCTTTGCTGTCCCGCGCTGGTTTGGGAGCAAGGCTGGCAAATATGAAAGTAACTCGTGAGTGAAGAGATTTAGGGAGGTACTTATTCCATGGTGGATAGAAGTTATGTACCAAAGCATGCAGTAGTCAGTGCTATGTGTAGAGTTGTTGAAGTGAATGTAAATATTTGATTTTCTTGAAATGGTTTGGTTCATGTACATCACTTACACTATTGTAAATGGTTCTAGGACAGTTACCCCAGACCCTTCTCTTGACCTTTACACTAATCCCAATCCTGAACCTAATTCTGACCCTATCCCAAATTCTTACCCTAACCCTTGCTGTTATATTTATTCTAACCCTATAATTTATCACCTACCGGTATTTGTCTGGGGGTAATAGTCTTCGGCGTAACTGTTATGTTACAATTGTCAACTGATTTCCCCGAATAAGAGCCTTGGATAATCCCTTTTTTATGCATGGCATGTGTTACACCTGCACTTGGAAAGATATACAATGGTATGAAGTATCCATTTTAGCTTCATGATGCTTTACAAGGATAGTTTTGTTTTTGTCAAGAGGTGCTTCAGACTTTGATTTTTTGTGAGATAATGAGAAACCACTTATGTTGTATGTAGGTCTAAATCATAGTTGAGTGGAGATAAATCCCTCTGAATTCATCTTGAATTTCTCTGTTGCCAAATGACAGCATGTTCGTGGAGCTGGTCAGTGCAGCAGTGGCAGGAATTTTTGCATTTCCCCTGGGAACCATCCAGTTTATCATCATCTATCATATCCCCCATGACCTGTACGGTGTGCCAACCGGGATCTGCCTGGGAGTGCTCTTTGCCATCTATATCTTGATGGTCTGGATTGGGGACAGGAACCCAGGGGAAGGTGCGAGACCATTTGGAAAGCACGGTAAGGGGTATTTCTTCCATTCCATTATTTACATCTTTGTTTGTTTGCTTGTTTGTTTCTTTGTAGATTCACAGTCTAACATACACAATGGTAATTGTTGAATATAGTCACAGCCAAACTATGGATTCTGGCTAGGTCCTAGAGAAAATTTTGGCTTGACGCTGAGTCCAGATTCAAACAAGTCCTTGTTCTGTGTTAAGCCCACAATTGTCATGTGATATGTCCAGGCACAATCAACTTGGTCTTGTGTTTATCCAGGAGTCAGATACAGTGCACTCCCGTTATAACAAACACGGTTAAAGCGAATCTGGTTACAACCAAATAAAAATTCAGGCCGCTATGTTACCCACTCTATGTATTTCTATTGTTTATTTTTTAGGTTATTACGAAATTTTGATATAACGAAAGAAAACTGTCGGTCCTGAGGACTTTGTTATAATGCGAGTCCACTGTAGTAATTCTAAAGAGTGTAAGCTGTGTATGTCTTGTGATGTGACTATATCATACTTCACTGCTCTGCCGAGAAAGTATGTGTAAATTAGCACTACAAATCATCTGTTTAAAACATCAAGAGTTTTTCATACATTATTGATATGCAAGTGATGACCTGTGTTTATCAAACATTTGGGTATCGACACTAATGGTGGCCCGGTGGCCCGGGGCCACCAAAAATGAAAGTTGGGCCATCAAATTTCAAAAAAGGGCAAATTTGGTGGCCCACCTCAGGCCACCAAATTTTTTTGAAAAGTATGTCAATAAATTCATAAATTTTTGCGCCGGAAATTAGCAGTTAAGTTTGTTTAACCCGTTGAGGACGGTTTGATTTTGCTACAGCACGCATTTCCCATAGACACCTGCCCGAGTATACTCGGGACTCGTCCTCAACGGGTTAAAGGATGGATGAAAAGGACTGAATGAGTGCCCGAGAGTGAGTGTTGCGAGTTTGTTGAGGTTTATTTATGAGTAGATATGTCCAACCTCCAATTCTTGCTGTGATAAAACTTAAATATTTGACACATTAAAAAACAGGACTTTTAACGTTTTTTATTGGGTTTTTTTTCGGGCCACCAAATTATTTTTCTCTCGGGCCACCAAAAATTTTACATTGAGGATTTGGGTGGCCCCATCAGGCCACCGAACAAAAAAGTTGGTGTGGAGCCCTGCTGTATGTATATCTTGATGACAAAATACTGTACACTAGTGACTACCATAGTCTGAACTCTGTTGTGTGCTGTGAAACAAGAATAGTGGACATTTAGTTGCTTTGTTCTTTCCAGGTGGTGCTCCACTCTTCGATAATATTGGCATTGCCGTGACTGTCCACTACCTGCTGTACATCATTCTGGTATTCTTTACCACTCCTGCATCCTACCAATCGATTGGACTCCACGAAGAAACGGGGAACTGCCAGGATACCACCTCCATGTACACTGCCTTAGGGAAGGTAGGAGAGCTAGCTAGCATCAGTTTATCTTTACAGCACAGTAATGGCACATAAATGTGCTTTGCTTACACTAGATCTTTTATCTGAGATATTACATCCAGCTGTCTTTGTGCCATTATATTTCCTGGAAATGATATTTTGCTTTTTCAAACTTGCAAGACAGTTGTATGGATGGCTGCATTTACGATTGCCACAGAAAGTGACAGAACAGGAAATTCAAGTATGATTGCTTTTCAAGGAGAAAGGTTGGAGATTTCCTCACTGAGGAGAGGATATACTGCTTATTCATTGTAGGAAATAATTACTTTCCTGATTTGTTGATTTTACAAATACCAGTTGACATTGCAAAATGAACCATACATTCAGTATATTGTCCCTGCTTAGTGAGTAGAATGAGTGTGCATGTATGCATTTAGTAGTATTTCTAGATTGGCATTTCATATTTTGATTTCAGATTGTCCACAAGAAGAAGTACTTGTGCACTTCAAACTATGATGAGGCCTACTTTGATTGGCACTGCCTCCCGGGGCAACGTCCTCCCCAGGTAAGGATGAAATTCAGCTGCTGTGGTAGATCAGAGACAGTGAGAGGAAGTCAAATCATGAAGGAATAATCATGTACTGATATTAGTAGTCAATGAAATGGGAATTCAGAGTTGCATCTTGTGAGCTCATGGTGAAGGCCAATCTGTTGTTTCATCATGAACAAGGGTGACAGGTCATTGAACTGTCCTTAAAACATGTGATATAATATCAGATATACCTCTACCACAATATTTGAATCACACAATATTTGTCATTATATCATTTTCAATGTCAAGAAGACAAGGTAGATGACAGGAACATCCCAACTGAGTGTGTAGTCTTCCACCTTCAGAAGAGGTGTGAATTACATAGATTGTATTGCATGAGATATCGGGCATGTAATAGCCGACATGTAAACATTGATAATGACAGAGATATTTGGCAAGGCATTGTGTACTATGATCTAAGATGCTAGCATCAGATAGTAGTAGTAGTAGTAGTAGTAGTAGTGGTAGTAATGATAATGATAATGATGATGATGATGATAATAATAATAACAATAACTAGAGAAGCATTCTGAGAGCACAGACCTCCGCCAAGCATGCAGCTCATTCCATAGAGATTTCAGTGACTTACCCATACGTACTTGTAAGGAGCATTTTATGTGCTGAAAGTCGCCCGATTTCCCACTATAGAAGCCTTTGTTACGTCATAAACCCTCAGCTGCACGGCGCGCCTTGCCCGAGTAGAAACTAGAGCACGCACTTTAGTGCGCACACGAAAACCTCAAATACGCGCAGCCTGAACTCCCGAGTTCATTGACCCTACCTGCCAAAATATCAAAAATCCTTCATAAATTCCCCCAAAATTCTTGGATCACTACCAAAATTTAATCATTTGTTACTTGTATCATTCTAAACCTTTCCTGCAAGTTTCATCCAAATCTGTTGACTACTTTTTGAGTTATTTTGCACAAGGACAAACACACAAACACACAAACACACAAACCAACGGTAACGAAAACATAACCTAGCTCCTCCCTTGGCGGACGTAATAATAATAATAATAATAATAATAATAATAATAATAATAATAATAATAATAATAATAATAATAATAATGATAATAAAAATAATAATAACAGTAATATTGGTAGTAGTAGTGGTAGTAGTAGCAGTAGTAGTAGAGTGTGCAGTAGTGAAATAGATATCTAGCAACCTTCCTTCAATCAGTCATTGATATACAATGTATATGACAACATAATCACATGATCTCTTGCAGGACTATTCACGATGGTACACCATCTGTGGCAATGACTACCCAAACCACTTTGAGTACTGCATGTTGGTGACAGCTCACGCTCTCTTTGGATTGCTGGTCTTCTATCAGATGCTGAGTCGGTCTGGAAAGAACATTGATCCGTCCAAAATGTACAAATTGAAGACCAAGTAGACCAGACTATGTCAGTGTACGAGTGTTTTATGTATTAAAGATCCACAGATCGATGTAATTTGATTATCATTAACCCTAAAAGGGTAGATAAGTTTTTTTAAAAAAAACACCTCTTTTTCAGTGTGTCCAAGTGACTGAAGGCTTTGTGGTACATTACTGACAATGCTAAGTGTTTGTTTGTTCGTTTGTTTGTTATGTTGAAGCCAAGACAAACAGATCCCACAAAACTAGCACACTGAGGACTACATATAATTCGTTATCAATTTCAGTAGCTTGTCTTCTTGATGAAGTGTTTACCGCTCAGGCAAAAAGATCATATCAGAAAGTGATGAACTATAAGAATAGCTTTGCACTGAACTGACTGAACATTGCTCTTTCTTAACACCTGAAAACAAAAATGAATATTACTATTGTATTGAAAGTTCGAAAGCAGTGGTTATGAAAAATGAATTGCATTGCTGCATTAAATAATTCATTCCATTTTCCCCTCTGTGGTCACTTTGCATGTCATAAGAATTATGTGCATCAAGAAATATAAGTAGCTTTGATACAACCAAATGCAATAATGATGTGCAATCTAGTAAAACAAGTATACCAGTATCTGTCATGGTGGTACAGATTGGCAGATTGATACTGAGTAGTAGTTAGATAAAGTTATTGTTTGTCAAACAAAATTAGTCCCTTTCACATTCAGGCTTACAAGACAAAAGCAGCATTCACTAAATTAATAGACAGCCAATTTGCATTAGTTATATATGATCTTGCATAATATGGAGTTGATAGAGGAAAAATGGATTTGTCAATGAGCTCATTTCTGCTTCTTACGAACCAATGTTAATGAGAAAGTTAACTCAGCAGTCAAAACCTTTTCTTTGCAGGTTTTTTTTTACCAATTTATCATATATGAATTGAAGTGGAATATGTCACATTTTCCATCCAAATCACCCTGAATGAATATGAAGCAAAATGTGACAGGCAGGCAGACCAGTGGTAACTCTTACAAGTGGGAGACATGTTTATGAGAAATTTCACTTTCGTTCAAGTCTGCGAAAAGATGAATGAAGACAGATTACAGACATTCTGTTGATAAATGTAACCAAAAGGGGGCGCTATGCCAATATGTTTGATATGGCTCCAATACAGTGTGGCTGCTGTTCCCTACAACAAGTACACGAATGCGATACATGCGATTTGTGGACGTGCTATCACCTGCACTGTTCCTAACATATTCCTCAAGCATAATTATCTTTTTGATGTATGTGAGTTAAATGCTCTAATGTGCTGCCATCTGTCAGCTAATTATAGCCATACTGACATTCAGGGTTTGTTGGTTAGTGCCAGCTTTTTTTTTTTTTAATTTGCGATAGTTTTTTATTCAAGAGTTTGGGCAGCTGATACAGATGCATTGTATTTGTTCACACGTGCAGTTATCTTTCAGTATTACAGCAGATCTAGATATTCTTGCCATGTATGCAAAGAACTGTTTTGAAAACTCTTTGATATTCAGAAGGGAAAGCATGGCCAGTTTAGTGCATGTGATTATAGGTTACTAAGTAGACCAAAGTTGATGTATTATAGAAATATAGTTGACACGTACAACATTATTTCGTTTTTCCATCTGATGAAAAGGGGATGGCCAGAGCTTCTTTATATTATATTGTGCAGATCAACACACAACAATTAAGGATAATTACATCAAGTGGAAGGTACAACTGTGCAATTTTTGTGAGATGGACATTGTCTCAGCAAAGTACAGGCAGAGGTACAAGACTGTGTACTTCAATAATGATATTCTATATGTTGAAAAGAGAGCTTTGGCTGTATGCATGTGTGGCTGTATGTGAGTGTGGCAGTATGCATGGTTTTCTTTCTTTTCAGCATAGTGCATCACAGGTAATTCAGACTCACAAATATCACAATGCCTTTTAGTTTGAATGACAATTGTCTGCCTGCATACATTTTTTTTTTTGAGTGGAAGAACTTGCAAAGATATCAGTTGTGGAAAGCAATAAACTTGTGAATGAATGAACAATGGTATGCAAGCCGTGCAAAGAATACGGATCAACATGTTAGTACCTCTTCCCCCCCCCCCCAAAAAAAAAAAAAAAAAAAAATTGCATTTCTCTCACGATTTTGATCCTTATACGGATGATTGTATGTCTGCTTAACAGTCAGTTTTACTGCCCTCTTCTGTGTGTACACAACAATTTAATGTTACTAAGTTGAGTTGTTAAAATTATGAACGTAACATGAGTGGAAATATGAAGAATGACGTTTTAGAGGTATATTTTACCTTGTTGTAAAAGGTTCAAATTTGAACAGACTAGCTCATTACTTCATGCATTAAAGGGAAATAAATTTGCATTTTGAATACATTTTCTTTTCCCCCCAAAGTGTATTCTTAAAGAATTTTGAGTCAGTAATACAAATATACTTTGCCTTGAGAGTTTCTGGATAAAACTATGGGCAGTGGTGACTCCAAAAGAACGATTCACTGAGGGGTGTTGCTCCGAGGTGAATAGTCCTTTTGGAGGCACCGAGGTGTATGATTTTAACCAGAAACTCGAAATTAGCCAAAGTTTATTTATTTTATATTTTGGATCAAAAATTTAAGCAAAAGAAGGGGAAATGGGAAATGAGAGGCGAGAGGTCGTGTGGTTGATGCGATTTTGTGAAGGGACCCTACACTGACCCTGAAGCAGCGCACGATGTCAGAATGGCTTTGTGATGATACATTTATTGTTTGGTTCGAAAATATTACATTTCCCAGAGTGACGGCACGAAGCAATGCGCAATGTCAGAATTGCTTTATGACGTCACACACGTTTGTTAGAAAATTGTTACATTTTCACAGCGTGACGGTACGAAGCAGTGCGCAATGTAAAATTGCTTTGTGACGTCACAATTGTTTTGTTAGAAATGCTTACATTTCACAGAGTGACGGTACGAAGCAGTGCGCAATGTCATAATTGCTTTGTGACTTCACAATTGTTTTGTTAGAAATTGTTACATTTAAGTGACGGTACGAAGCAGTGCGCAATGTCAAAATTGCTTTGTGGCGTCACAATTATTTTATTAGAAATTGTTACATTTCACAGCGTGACGGTACGGTACGAAGCAGTGCGCAGTGTCAGAATTGATTTGTGACGTCACAATTGTTTTGTTAGAAATTGATACATTCCACAGACTGACGGTACGAAGCAGTGCGCAGTGTCAGAATTGCTTTGTGGCTTCACAATTGTTTTGTTAGAAATTGTTACATTTACATAGTGACGGTACGAAGCAGTGCGCAATGTCAAAATTGCTTTGTGGCGTCACAATTGTTTTGTTAGACATTGTTACATTTCACAGCGAGACGGTATGACTAGTAGAGCAGATAAGCCCTCAAAATCACGTGAATTGTGCAAAATTTGACTAAAGCATGAAACTTTCACCAGTGTTAGTACATACCATAAGATTTATTTTAAGATCGGGAGGTAAGTCTGATTTGACCTCTGATGACCTCCAGAGGTCAATGTACTTTAGATATCAGAAAATCGATGTTTTTAGACATTTGCAAATGATATATGTGGTTATGTTGCACTAAACATGCATTTATACCACAGAGAAATCATTTCCAGATTCAACAGAGCACTGACAGGTTTTTACCTTTGACCTCTGATGACCTCCAGAGGTCAATGAACTTTATCAAAATATCGATGTTTTTAGACATTTGTGAATGATATATGTGGTTATGATTCACTAAACATGCATCTATACTTCAGGGAAACCATTTTCTGATTCCACAAAGCATTGACAGGTTTTAACCTTTGACCTCTGATGACCTTTGGAGGTCAATGACCTCAAAATATTATATTGATCTGTGATGTCATTGGTTAATGGTAACCATTGTTAAGATGTACAAAACAAGCATATCTGTCTTACAATGAAATTGTCTTCATTATTCTAAAGAGCAGACAGGTTTCTACCTTTGACCTCTGATGACCTTGAGAGGTCAATGACCTCCGAATATCAGAATATTGAAGTATGACATCATCGGTGAAAGGTCAAACATGGTATTGATGTACAAAACAAGCATATCTGTGTACAATGACATCGTCTTCATATACCAAGGCACACAGACGAGTTTCTGCCTTTGACCTCTGATGATCTCGAGAGGTCAATGACCTCAAAGTATCAGAATAGTTTGGCATCATCAATGGTAAACATGATGATGTTTTAGAGAGCACTCGTAGGCCCTGTTTATTAACGAGCCATTACCGTTCACCTATGAAAATCACACAAGGTCAAATACCTCGAATGAAATGTGAGGATGTTAATATTGATATTGCGATAGTTCATAGTTAATAATTGTTTATAATGTAGGGCTTACAAACCATGCATTTCTGTTACCAAAAAAGTGGCTACTCATTCCGCAGAACTTTTCAGGTAATTATTTAAGTCGGGTATGTGCACAGAGCAAGGGGTGTCGATCTGTTTTCACGTGGGGGGGGGGGGACTTGGAAAATATGTAAAAGCATAAGTTCATGGTGCAAAGGAATGAAGCGGAGGGGGAGGGGGAGGATGTGGGTGGGGGATTGGATTTTTGCAGGTTTAGACCTGAAATCAGTGATTCAGTGTAGCTCTTGTTTAATGTGTGCGTCATCACTTATACGGAAGTTGATGGGGTGTGGGCGCATCTCACCTACCCTCCTCCCAAAGACGAAGTTTTTTTTTGTTTTTTTTTTTAAGAATCTGATGCATACGTTTTGGGGAATATTTGGAAAATTATGGATCACCAAGGTGTACCAAGTCTATATGGATGGGAACCCAGGAAGCGCATCGTTGGCGAGGGTAGGGTATTCCACTCCCATTCGACAGAGCTCTTGTATTTTGAGAAATGAGATTCAACGACGTGGCACACAGGCACTTTTGAAGGAATACCTCGAAATTTGTATCAAAAAGGTGTAGTAAGTCAGCCATCTATGGAGGAAGACCAATCGACAGAAGGATGTGGGTGGAGGTATCCCCCTCCCACATTATGGAGCTTTTGCATTCTTTTGTTTGCAATTCAATGATCTCGTGCCACTCTTGGCTGAACTACCATTTTGAAAAAAAAAAAGTCCATACCCAAATGTGTAGCCATAATCAATGCATGGAGGAGAGGTTGATACAGCGAGAGGAGGGTATGAAAGGGGCTGTCCCCCAATCCTTCCCATGCGAGGGAGCCTTTGCAGTAAGAATAGAAATGTAAAAAACAAAAAAAAATCTAGTATACACATTTATGATGGAATATTTGGGAAATTATCAGTAAAAGGAGTGTACCAAATCTAAGGGTAGAAACCGAGGAGGGATTGTTAATTGAAAGATACACTACCCCCTCCAACAAGAGGGATTTTCTTTAATATGTCGGAACTGAAATTAAAGATCTAGTACATACTTTGTGATGATATAGAACAAAAATGGGACAAAAGCACTGAGCGTATATGGAAGGGGACATAACGAAAGATAGTGTGGGGGAGGGGGTATGCAAAGGAGATTCTGCCTTTTAATTTGGTGCATACTATAGCTAAAATGTTCAGTGACAATTCATTTTCTGTCAAAAAAGTGAAGAAAAAAAATCTCAATCTCAGGAAATACTTGGAGGCAAAGTTTTATGTCCCCACCATTCCCCCTCCCATATTTTCTCGGGAGGCGGGGCAAATGCCTCTTGCCCTCCAAAATGAACAATCATGCATATATAGGAAAGCCTTTTCATCTTTGGAATTCAAATAAAAATATCTCTTAAAAACATTTTTCATAGAATAAGGGAAATTATCATTCCCCAAAGTATGTTATATCTGTGGAAGGAACCAAGCAGGGGGAAGGAGTCTATCGAAAGGAGATATCCCCTCTCACAGAAGGGAGATTTTGCATTTCAGAATTAAATTTTAACAATCCGATGCACACTTAAAGTGAAAAAACTTGGGCAGTTTTCTGTCTAAAAAGCAAAAAACAAACAACAACAAAAACTAACAACAACAAAACATAGTCCACATCTCAGAATTTAATGGGGTGGGGGTCAACTATCCCTGCCACCACCCCACCCCTCCTCCAAACTAATGCCCCGGTATGTGCATGTGTTTTATTCCACTTGTTGAAAAGAAGAGAGAGTTTTAAGAAACAATATTGTTCAGTGGTCGCTATCCCAGTCAAGTAAATTGTTTATCAATAAGGTGATTTCCTTCACCTGTATACCTTAAGATGATGTAGGCCTGGTATTTGCCTTGCACGTTATTACATCTATTTCTTTTTTAGTATTCTCGTTTATATTTTGATGTGAAAGTTGTTTACTTTGCCACGATTTTATTTGTACATAGAAAAAAAAATCAAAGACTGAAAATGATACTGATACAATATTTAATGATTGACATGATGCACATATTGTGTATTTCTATAGCAATAAAAGTGAGCAATTCATAAGGCGTGTACTCATTTCACATGAACATTAGCGATGATCCTCTGACCTCTGGAGGATATTGAAAGATATGCATCAAAATGTAAGAATATTGATGTCTGTTCTCATTGGTTTGTAATGGCCTGCTGCTTATGAAATAATAATTATATTAAAAAAATGCATTTTGTGTGTGTGTGTCCAAAATTGTATGCAGAGTATTCCACACACAGTTCAATTTTGACTGCCATCTAGGACAATGAGCGGTTACTTTTTTCTCAACTACACTGTAATATCAAAATCTATTGAAAAAACACGGTGGCGGCTGGGTCTAACACATTATCATTCCTTTTCGTTGGAGATCCATGCGGGATAGTCAAAACAAACATTAAAAAAAATAGATATCTCAGACCTAATTGTTATAACAAAGCATCATATCCTCATATACCCAACCCAACCCTCTATGCCCAGACAATGTAAACCACCCCATGGACTTACTTGGAGCTTTAGAATATCCTTTGTCAACAGAGAGAGAGACATCCAAACCTTTGCAGTGCCGACTAAGATCTGCCATGGAACTGATTGGTATTGGCTCTGCATCATTGACAGCAGATCTCGTTTCCTATTCTCCTTCTTCTTCTTCTTCTTCTTCTTCTTCTTCTTCTTCTTCATTATACTGTGTAATCTTGTAATATTCTGCCATGGAGCCTTTTCTTAATTGGTTAAAGAAGGTATCCAAAGAGCTATATGAAGCAAAAAACAACAAACAAATGCAAAAACAAAAAGAGAGACATATATATCTTTAATAACAGAGCTGAATATTGAGTATCTCTCTCCTGAAGTGTTTCAAAGAGATACAAGAGACAGTGGCCGAGAGTAGCCGCCACTTTTTTTGGGAGTAGGCCTACTTTGTGTTCTTGCAAATGATGCCTGACATTTTTGGTCATTTGCCCTTTTTGAAGAATGCAGCAATAGAGCCACAACTTTCTGCGGAGTGGATATTGTGGGGTTCTTGATGCAGAACATCATCGCTGAATTTGCCTGAGCTATACTTTCTTACAGGGATTGCCATTGTAGTTTTGTTTTGTTTTGCTTTGTTTTGTTTTTCAAGTGTGGCTGTAACACTGCTTGTTTTGCATATGATGGTCATTGCAAGTAAAGAGTGCATATCTTCTCTGGATCATTCCAAACTTCATGATGTTTCACCTGGGTGAATGGATCCCAGATGATGCATGCATATTCCAGGACAGTCCTGAGCGGCATGGAGTAGCAAAACACCTGAACTTTATGATACTCGTATCTTCGTCTGGAGAGAGTCTTTGGTTGAAGTATAACCTTTTTAAGCTGCTGTGGCGATTTGATTCCAGCTGAGCCTCCTATTGGAACTCCAAAATATTTTGCACAATCCGCTTTCTCCATGGTTTGCCATGAATGCTTATCTATTCCCTGGGTAGGTCTCGGATGGCAATAGCTAGTTGCAATACACAGGATTGCTTCATGTGGAATGCATGTTGGGCCTCACAGTATGTCGAAGTTTTCAAGATGGTCCATGATGTCGCAGCTGTGGACTGTATACTCCAGGACCATGAGTCATTCATCGCAGTCACACTGTAACAACCCACCAGCTTTACACTGGCCAATACAGGCCCACCAGCTGGAAACTACGCAAATATTGCCCATGAGCTTGACACTTAGGCAAACCAGTCCCATAATGAGTCCGACAAATGGGGGAAAAGATCTATGAGACTTACACTGAATAGATTAAACATTCTGTTTATCAGTCTCGTGGGCCTTGTATTCCTCGAGTGTCGAGATAATGGCCATATTTGCTAGTCTACATAACTAACCCAAACATAACAGTTGTATTTGAGGTCACTGCCATCACTCAAGAAACTTCAGCTTTATTTCTGAAGTAATTGACCTCTCACATTTCAGAGACCTGTTACTATAAACCAATGCTCTGTGAAATATGCATACATACTTTGATCAAAACATCAATGCGTGATTTGTACATGATTAAGCATTTACGATTACACCAATGAAGCCAAACATCAATACAGGTAAGCCTACACATGTGACCTCAGTGACCTCTCATTGTCCTGAGAGGTCAAAGTTGGATATAATGCACAGGCTAATGACCAATGTTCCATGGAATGACAAGATTCTTCTATTATAGCATAAATGATTGTACATCGGGTATTACAAAGTTGACCATTGACTATACATAGAATATCAATATTCTGATATTTTGAGGTCATTGACCTGTCACCTTCCTCAGAGGTCAAAGGTAGAGACACGTGAGTAATTTCTCTTGCTCTGTGGAATAGGAAAACAGTTCAATTGTAATACAAATGAATATAACATCTAAATCATGTTTGTCATCAACCAATTGCACCAAATATCAATGTTCTGACATTTTGAAGTCATTGGCCTCATCATAGGTCATCTGAGGTCATCAGAGGTCAAAGGTAGAAATCTGACTCGAAAGGCTCAGTGGAACATTGAGGCAATTCCTCTTACAAAAATTAGTTTTTAGTACATAATTATCGTGTTTCAGTTATGAGTGACGCATTAAAATATCAATTTTCTGACATTTTGAGGTCATTGACCTCTGAAGGTCATCAGAGGTCAAAGATAGAAACCTGTCAGGGCTCTGTGGAATATAAATACAATTTCACAGTGACAAAAATTAAGTTTTAGTACATCATTACTGTGTTTTATCATTAACCAATGATGCAAAATATCAATTTTCTGACATTTTGAGGTCATTGACCTCTGGAGGTCATCAGAGGTCAAAGGTAGAAACCTGTCAGGGCTCTGTGGAACATAAAGACAATTTCACTGTGACAAATATTAAGTTTTAGTACATCATTACTGTGTTTATCATTAACCAATGACGCAAAATATCAATTTTCTTAGATTTTGAGGTCATTGACCTCTAGAGGTCATCAGAGGTCAATTCAGACTTACCTCCCGATCTTAAAATTAATCTTATAGCATGTACTAACAATGGTGAAAGTTTCATGCTTTAGTCAAATTTTGCACAATTCTTCGGCTTATCTGCTCTACTAGACGTAATGCGCAATGCAGAATTGATTTGTGACGTCGCAATTGTTTTGTTAGAAATTGTTGCATTTCACAGAGTGACGGTACGAAGCAATGCGCAATGTCAGAATTGCTTTGTGACGTCACAATTGTTTTGTTAGAAATTGTTACATTCATACAGTGACGGTGCGACGTAGTGCGCGATTTCGGAATTGCTTTATGATGTCACAATTGTTTTGTTAAAATTTTACATTTCAGGGTAATGGTACAAAGCTGCGCACAATTTCAGGAGTGCTTTGTGACATCATTTTGCAAATGGTATACTATGAGCAGTTGTCATGGAAATGACGTAATTTTGCAAATACATGTATAGTACTTCATGGAGTGTCAAACATGCCTACATTCTGAAAATATCTATAATCATCTGAAGCTTTTTCTACCAACCACAAGAGGATAATTTTTTGATCCAAAATATAATTATAGATATTTTTGTTGTTTATTAACACATTAATATTGGCAAAATTACTATTTAGATAAAGAGAGAGAGAAAAAAAATGTATATACATATATATGTATATATATATATATATATATATATATATATATACATATTCCAACCAAACTTATTTGCAGAATGACCTTAACATATATATATATATATATTTGGAGGACCATTATCATTGTCAATCCAAAGATGTTGACGTGAAATTAAGTAATTTGTTTGTTTTGAATTTTGTTTTACTTTTGTATCACTTCTGGTTTGTATATTTTTTTAATGGTGATTTATCATCTTTTTTCTTGTTTTTCGGAAGAGAGAATAGACGAGGGCAAAGAAAGGCTCTAACAAAATGTAGCTACTGTGATCATGATTATGTGGTGGGGAATAAGACAATATGAGGTATGGGTATCCGCGCACGTGACAGATTTCCGCAAAATGTCTCTGGTTCAGGTATATGGGAATGAATAAATAGTCTCAGTGTTGTAAGGATTCGATTCCTTTTCTCTTGTACCAAAGGTGGTGACCACTTTTTCTCCTCTAATCAGATGACTTCTTGGCTTCCGGAGCGTGTCGCCGGAAGACGTACCGTACAGACACCTGTTGAAAATCGGAAGAGGGTGTTAGAGGTGGAGCGAGGGGCCAGAAATAATCAGTCCGATTTGGAATTCTAGCTAGCAACACACTCGCGAGTAGTGGTGATCGGATCCCAACAATTTGTAGTTTAAAATACAATGGTAGTCTAAATCCTTAATCTCCCTCTCCCTGCCTCTCTCCGTGGGTGAACTTTCGTGAGTGTACGAAGCAATCTAGGAAAGTTGCCATGAGCAGAGGGTCTAGGCTACATTGAAACTTTTGTGTTTTGTACGTTTAGAATTACTACTTGTGTCTTGTGCTTATTTTTGTATTTTCTATCCATCGATGATTACATCGAGAATAATTTTTATCTTTCACAAACTCTGTGATTGATGTGAAATGATTGATAAGTGGAAGGAGAATTTTGAAACTAATTCTGAACAATTAGTTTCATATATATGCAATTTTTTGTTGTAATACTTCATACGTTTTGTTTTCATTGGATTTGTGCAACAACAAATATGTGTTATTGGAAATAAAATTCCATTTGAATTGAAAATTGGAGAAGCAGAAATGTCACTCTGGAAAAGATATAAATATACCATAAGCCTGCACATTGACTCATTGTTCAACATGTTACACCCAATCTGCCTGTATTATAACGACGAATCTGTATCACCCTTTTTTTTTTCGGGACAGATGGCAAACTATCCTCATGAAGATTATACAAGCAATTCCTCCCCCCCTTTTTTTACAGTAATTCTACCAAACTTTAAGTGAGTTACATTCTTAGTTCAGAATACTGACAAGATTGAAATTTATTGGATGGCATGAAATGGTATCTGGAATGTTGCTGGGAGATACGCTCGAATGTATTCATGCGAAATCACGACACCAAGTGGACTGTATCGCCACATTATATTTAATGATCATTTTTCATCGTGTCCGAATGGAGGATGGGGGACTTGTAGGCCCGAGATAAATGTTGACCTGAGAGACCAGGTAGCTTTTTTTTTGTATTTTGATGTGTAATGATCTGGTGTGATCATGGTAACTGCCCCCCCCCCCCCCCGTAGGATAGTTCTATCATAGGAACGTATAGAATCTGTCTTGATCACCCCGTGAATAGACTGTGATTCTCACGTGAATGCAATCACAATGGAGCCCATGGGGTCAAGTGCACTGCCGTGTATGGATATATAATCTCCCTTTTGTATCATCTCCCCCTATAACCCTCACGTTTTCCCTTTACAGCATAAGTCCCATTGTAATTCTATGGGAGCGACTCTCCGATCAATCAAAGATTTCCTTTTCATGGTTCCCCAGCGCACAAAATTCCCCGTCTCTGTGAGGGATTATCCTCCGCGCTGGCGATCCGAGGTAAAATCAAGTTCTCAAAAGGTCCTGTTGTCTGACCCATGAATGCCTATTCATGCGTGGCGCCTACAGGGTGGACCCCGCCCAAGGTCTTAAAGAGCACTCTTTTCATATAAACTCCCATTGGTTTCGCAGGATACAAACACCCACTCACCCACATAATACATTGTATGATACTAACGGAGAAGCGCATAAGATGTATGCTGTACATGAAATCACGCGATTTTCTGTATCATATCATGCTGAAAGGATTAAAAAAAAACTCTGTCATACGATATTTGTCTATGCTGACCGTATTAAAAAACAAACAAAAAAATGTAACACGACATTCAACGGAATACTTAAGCTCTGATGACGATTAAAGGGAAGATAAACCCCAAGAACAATGTGGATTGACTGAAAGCAGCAACATTAGTAGAACACATCAGTGAAAGTTTGAAGAAAATCGGACAATCGATGCAAAAGTTATGACTTTTTAAAGTTTTGGTGTTGGAACCGCTGGATGAGGAAACTACTAGAGGTTATGACGTATGAGTGGACTACAATATCAAGAAAATATAAAGAAAATACTACAAAAATCCATTTTTCGTGAAAATTACAAATTGCATAAACTTGATATTGACATATGTTAAGGGTAGCAATTATTCCCCCTGCTTTCTGAAAGCGGTTGGTCCACTGCTCTTTCATAATTCTAGAAAAGTGAATTTTTGTTGAATATCCTTTATATTTTCTTTGTATTGTTGTCCACTCATACGTCATATCCTCTAGTAGTCTCCTCATCCAGCGGTTCCAACACCAAAACTTTAAAAATTCATAACTTTTGCATCGATTGTCCAATTTTTCTCAAACTTTCACTGATGTGTTCTACTAATGTTGCTGCTTTCACTCAATCCACATTGCTCTTTGGGTTTACCTTCCCTTTAAGTTGATGATAATGATGACGACAATGACAGTAATATCAACAAAAAAACAAAAACAAACAAAAACAAACAAAAACACGAAAATGCTATCACAATCGAATATGACCACTTATGAAATACCAGTGAAAAACAAGGATGATGCCTTAGCTGAATTCGGTAAGGTGATTACTTAGTATACGCCGTGAGTTATCCATGAGTGATCAATAGTTTATCTTCAGACAGGTTTTATCCATAGATATCAGGCCAGTGAATTATCCATGCAGTTGAAGATGACTGTTGACCAATCAGCAGCGGGAACTGACGGCCAGTAAGGAGTGCAAAAAAATAATAATAATAAAAGAAATGATCTGCTGTATCTATTATATCCCGCCACTCTTTTCACAAAATATGCACAAGAGATCAAAGTTCTGCACTGTTTTACCGGGTAGTCTGTTTTTATAATAATGTCTTCAATAATTATGTTAAAAAAATGTCCACAACCTCTCCTCATTTTTCCTCCTTTTCTATTCACTTGGCCATTACAGACAATTATATTTTAATGGTAAAGCGCTTAATGGCTTCCACACTCTCCGACTTACTGTAACTGCTGCGCAGATTTTGTTGTTATCACCAGCTTTAACCCTCTCCTATCTTTAGACTAATTCGGGTGGATTGGTCCATGGAGGGAACACGGTCAATGAGGGCAGAGTGAACCCCGTCCCCAGTTAAACTAGGGAGGTGGCCATCTCCCTGGTTAAACCATGGAGCTACTATAGTAGCTCCATGGTTAAACCCACAACATCCTGTCTTCCTTTATTTTCGCTTCCCATACGTCACCTTCAAGAAAATAAAGTGAAACACTACTTAGGAATTTCTCTTTGACGGATTGTAGTTATGAAAAAAAAATAATAAATCCAGCTTGCCATACACACTGATGAGCCCTTACGAATCAATATTGCGGTTTGAAGATACATATTTACGAACCCAACAAATCTAGGAGCGTATTGTCTCCATAAACTCGGATAGTGAATCTCTGCACGACAGAATACATTATCATGAATACATATATGATTTGTAGTCCATTTTCTGAAAAATTATAAAATTATAATTCGATATTGCAAAGGTGGATAATGAACCAATGTCTCACACCAAAACATATAACACAGAATCAAATTTCTCTCTTGACCGTACAATATCATGGTTTATCTAGTGTCAGCGATGCAATCTTTTGACTGTGAGATGTGTAAACATTTTTAGTGGATAAATCTGATGTTTGTATATACAGCGTGCACCTCATACAGTTGTAGATCAGTCGATCATCAAACAGTTTTGTGTAATTATTGTGTGCTATCTTACAAATAACACGCTTCAACAGCAAAAGTATAAGTAAGATTGTATTTACTGAGCGTAGAAATGACTTGTTTGTATATTTCAGGAGATTAAGAGGTCATATGATCAAAATCTGATTTTGAAAACTATTATCATCTTTTAGTCGAATGACACACCACTCAGACTTCATTTTCCGTCTTACTACTCGATGTGAATGATAAATGCACTAAAATTTTAAGGTGTCATGAATGAGTGGATAAATGAATGCAGTATAGGGATGACTGAGACAGAGCGTGGCAAATGCACATTTAAAGAAATAGAAAAACTTAAACTTAAAAAAAAAAAAAAAAAAAAACCAGACCATCCAGCATGATTTAGAAACAATTAAAATAACACTTGCACAGACCATATACGGAATATGTCATTGTGCAATTTATAGAAATCCGGTCTGAAATGATGGGATCTATGTCAGCATTGACAGTTCATGGAACAGCTGTATTGCAAAAATCGCATTTTCGTGTTTTGTGTTTTGTGGTTTTGTCACACGTCCCTATCTATAGATAGAACAATCTTATAATCATTTCATTGATTGGGGAAGAGCGCTAGAACAAAGCGCCGCAGACACGTTGTTTCGTCACAAGAAAGTATTCACTATATTATCTCTAATAAAACGTTACTCGTAGTGAGCAAAATAAGCACAACCATTTTGAGCTACTGTGTCGAGCGTGATACCCAAACATATTCGAGAGCATCCATTCTGTTCTTATACCAAATGGTTGTAAAAAAAACCCAAACAGGAATAGAATATAGAATGCTACCTTGTTGTGTAAGTTAGCTGTTATAGGATATTCACGCTATGCGGTGACTAGTTAAACCGATTCTAGAGCCAGAGTTGTTATTACCAGGTCACTCGCCGAGAATGAAAACGTGATGTGAACAATAGTTCGTTCCTATACCTTGATGACACGATAACATTTCAAATGCACGGACACTATATTTGTCCTGGAAAAAATTGTGTGTATTCCATTCATACCGTGGATGACCGTGGTCGTATACTGTTGCCTGTTATGACGACTTATCCGTAGCTGTTAGTCGTCGTTTGTGAAAAGATATAATACACGTACATCTATCTAGCAAATGTTGTCTATTGATAGAGAGGGAAAAAATCGGAATAACAAAGTTTATACAATTTTTGTGGTTGTTTGGATAGCTGTAGGTAAACATCTTATACTCTTTTTGTAATCTGTGGTAAACGCGTAGTATAGTAGGAACAATATGGGATTGCGTGAGATGTTTGGAGATATACATAGATAAAATGGTGTAAGGAAATGCAAATAGAAATGGCTGAAGTTAGTCGAACAAAATATCGCTGATGGTTGGTCAACAATATTACCATGAACTGCATGTTGCATACTTCCATTTTGTCACTTTGGGTGTATAAGTTTTACATAATAAAATAGCCGGTTGTTAGGTGTATATACTTTTGCAACGATACAATAACATCAGTTCATGTAAAACGGATGATGTTTGTTATTCCGAGGGTACGTTATTCCAAAACACACAAATTCCATGCAGGTTCGATAATCCGAGAATGAAAAAGGGTTTGTTAATCTGAATATCTGTATTTTTGTTGGTGCGTATTATTCCGAAGGTTAATTCGTTAAAGGTTAGTAATTCTAAAAATGAAATGAGGTTCGTTATTCCAAAAGTTCCTTAATCCGAAACTTTAAAGATTGTGGGTACTAGTATTGACAAATCTTCTGAATGATAAACTTTCAGATTTACGAACCTTCGGAATAACGAGCTGTTAAACCAGAGAAACAACCTGTAAGAGCTGAGAACGTGGTGTTCACAAAATACATTGTTAACATGGTCTAACCTCCCTTTTTAAAGATAAGGCCAAAAAAAAAAAATTGTTTGTTTGCCCTTATTTGTCAAAACCCAAGAGGGTCGGTAGGTCGGGTTGTTTTTTTTTTTTTTTTTTTTTTTATTAATACAGGGTACCCTTTTTTCCACGTCAATGCACTCAAAACTCCAAGAGATTCATTCAAATTTACGTCTTGCCAGGGCCCGGTAAGCGAGGCAGAAACACTCACTGACAAACACTTATAACGTTCATCTTTGTTAAATTTTGCAAACAGCTCCAAAAAAGTACCTTCCAGTGAGATGCTGGCAACTGAACTACAAACAGTTTTGGTGCCATGACAGCTGGTAACGGATGCTGCAAAAGTAGCCATTTTGTGAAGGGCTGCACACTAACCCATTTTTTCTGCCGGTTCGACCTGTCTTTGTCGGACCGGTAAATGCCCCGTTTTACCATTTTTTACAGGTCCGAACAGAAAATTTACCGGTCAACAACGACAACATAAAAAACATTAAATGACTTGCAAACTTATTTTCTTGTTTTTTATGGATGTACCCCCCCCCCCATGTACATTTTACAGATTAATATTTATTTAAAATTTGCATTATCTATTGCACAAGAAATTTAGAAATAAAGACAGGAAAAAATTAGAATGTTTGTTTGGATGTAAATTAGTGTAAAATGATAATGAACAAAATCAGATTGTATCAAATGCGTTTGTGACTTTTTCTAAACATCAGCGCACGAACTTGCTGCGTAACCTGCTCTTGGTGGTCAGTTGGATTGCGATGATTTAATGAATTATTTTAGCTGTGACATTTTCTGATGCACGCGATACAAGGGGTTCTTTATTTTTCTCCCGATAATCTCTTCGCATTTGTGCATGCGTTCTTGAAAGTACACGACATGCAGGGCCGAATTCGCAATCCTTTTTGCGCCCATTTCCACCTCAAATATTAGCGGGATTGTGACGATTTCATAAATTACTTCGGCTGTAATATTTTACGATGCACACGCCAAAAGGGGTTGAAAAAGCGTCCTTTATTTTTTCCCGATAAACTCTTCGAATTTCGTAAGTTCGTTCTTAAAAGATGTACCACACGGCCGAATTCATGATACTTTTTTGCGCCTATTTCTACTTCAAATGTCAGCGGGATTGTGACGATTTCATAAATTACTTCGGATGTAATCTTTTGTGATGCACGCACCAGCTAGAATGGTTGAAAATGCGTTCTTTATTTTTCTCCCCATAATCTCTTCGCATTCCGTATAAACAAAATGCGTTCTTAAAAGATATACGACACGGCCAAAAATCATGATTCTTTTTGCGCCTATTGTTTCCTCAAACTTCAACGGGATTGCGATGATTTTATGAATTATTATTCGGCTGTAATCTTTATGATGCACGGGCCAAAAGGGGTGGAAAATGTGTCCTGTATTTTTCTCCCTATAATCTCTTCGCATTTCGTACATGCGTATACTTGTACGACACGGCCGAATTTGCGATCCTTTTAGTGCCTATTTCTACATCAAATATCAGCGGGATTGCGATATTTCGTTAATTATTTCGGCTGTAATCTATTGTGATACATGCACCAGAAGGGTTGAAAATGCGTTCTTTATTTTTCTCCCGATAATCTCTTCGCATTCATGCATGCGTTTTCAAAACTATATACACTGCATGCAGGGCCGAATTCGAGATTCTTTTTGCGCCTATTATTGTTTACTCAAATTTCAACGGGATTGCGAAATTTTCATGAATTACTACTCGGCTGTAATCTATATCACGCAAGCGCCAAAAGGGGATGAAAATGTGTCCTTTATTTTTCTCCCGCTAATCTCTTCCCATTTCGTACATGCGTCCTTAAAAGGTATAGACACGGCCGAATTCACGTTCCTTTTTGCGCCTATTTCTACCTCAAATATCAGCGGGTTTGTGGCGATTTCATTAATTACTTCGGATGTAATCTTTTGTAATGCACGCACCAGAAGGGTAAAAATGTGTTTTGTATTTTTCTCCCCATAATCTCGTCGCATTTGTGCATGCGTTTTTGATAACCAACACGGCATGCAGGACTGAATTCAAGATCCTTTTTGCGCCTATTATTTCGTCAAATTTCAACGGGATTGCGTTGATTTCATGAATTTTTATTCGGCTGTAATCTTTTATGATGCACGTACCAAAATTAATGTGTCCTTTATTATTTTTTTTCTCCTCTATAATCTCTTCGCATTTCGTACATGAGCTTTTGAAAGGTGTACGACGCGGCCGGCCGAATTCATGATCCTTTTTGGGACGATTTCTACCTCAAATATGTAAGCGGGACTGCGATGATTTCATGATTTATTTTTCTCCATAGTATTATATCTTCACATTTTGTGCATGCGTTCTTAAAAAGTACACGGAAGGGCCGATTTCGTGATCCTTTCTTCATTGTGAGATCATTCTGAACGAATGAAAATATTCATTTGTGAAATGACTGTGTAAAATGAAACTGAACGCAATCAGATTCATTTACTGTATCGCTGAATATCGAATATGTTTTTACTTTTCTAAAAATCGACACAAGTAAATTAGTTCTAACATGTCAACTGCCACGCTGCTGCGAAGCCGGGATCGGATCGTGAGTAAAATGACCCAGAAATGCGTGCGCTTCTAATTCTATCAATGCTTCTTGTCTGGCATGACCGCCGATCGCAAGCAAACGAAAAGCAGTTACACTGTACATGCTTTGCATGTATTGCATGGCATGGCAGTGCGTGAGCAGCGCCAATGCGCAAGCTTGCGCGAATAACTGGTCGCCAGTGTGCAGCCCCGTACTAAGTGCATTATACATGCATTGATTGGATTTCGTGCGCGGCCCGAACACAATTACGACGGGTCGATGAGATGAAAAGAAAACAAACATTTTTAGACTATTTTTTATTCTTTCTCTAGCTTAAAATTGATAATTTTGGGTTTAAAACCATTCACAAATTTGTAGAAGATGAAATTTGTGGAAAAAAATAAACTTGAAAGAGCAAAAAAAAAAAAAAAAAAAAAAAAACGCGACCCGAAATTTCCGTGATTTTCGGTCGGTCGCGAAGGGCAAACAAACCATTTTTTTTTTTTGGCCTAAGTAATAGACTCTAAAACATATCTTTTATGGAAAGGGAGGTGAAGCAAAATATATGAAAGAATGAACATACATCATTGTATATTTAGGATGATTTAAGCACTACGAAGTCAGAAAAGAAAACTCTCTGCACATATAGGTACGCTATTTACAGGATTTCACCGTTGTAGTCCGTTATCTTGTATATGCGCGCGATTATTTCATATGTTCGATGAAGTTATTAATCGTTATTACGAGCTTCATCAGAGTGTACACATCTCAGAGTGCAAGTGCTGCACTGTGAAACATTCTGTGTATATAGTGTAGAACATTTCATTTCACTTTATGTCTAGTTTAAAGTCAGAAATTGAAAAAAACCCCACAATTTTCAGTCGGAAGGAGAGGTTAGACTGTAGTCCATATTCTGAACTATTAAAGGAGCATGAATCCGAGAGAGCAGACCTTTACCAAGCAGCCATCTGATTAAAGAATCGCCGTTCTTTTAAGGTATATTACCGTCAGCACAAATATAGTAGGCCTACATGGACATCTACACAATAATATATTATATTGGTGAAAATCTCCTAATCCATTGTTGAGTTTAACTGGGCGATAAAGCTTATTTCATGTTCTTTATGACCACCATGACTTTTGAGCTTGCACATCATGACCTCTATATAGAGTAAATTGTTTCCTTCTGACTTCATTATGAACACACCTTGCATGTTTGGTGAAAATCCGATCATCCGTTCTTGAGTTCAGGTGCAGCTCTACTTATGTCATTTTTCTATGATGACCCCTTTTACCCTTGACCTTTGACTTCATGACCCCAAATTCACTTGTTACTTTCTTATGTTATTATAAATGCAGCCTACAAGTTTGGTGAAAATCTGACCATCCGTTCTTGAGTTAATGGGATATCAAACTTATTTTAATAACCCCTATGACCTGTGACTTCATGTCCTCGGAATTAAATGGTTTCTTTCTTACCTCCTTTTAACAGACACCCTGCAAATTTTGTGAAAATTCGTTTCCCTGTTCTCACGGTTATCTTGTACATTAAACAGACAAACAAGCAGACCGACAAACATACGGAACCGAAAACAGAACATCCAAATGAGGTAACAAAATGATATGCCACTGAGTATGTAAATCGTGTCCAACGCCTTCCACTATTTCATATGACCATCGCAGGATTGTGCTTAAAAGGACATTTTTTTTTTTTTTTATGGCAAGGGAATCATTGTTATTGTATTCTTTTCTTTACAAGTTCGTCAAAGTAATGTGAAACAACCATAATACCACGCACTGAACTAGACTCTTGTATAAATAGTTGAACATTAGTGGATTTCTTGCAGGAATTGGAGGTATTTCGGTTACCGATGAATCTTTAAATTCACTGGCATATATCTCGAAATTTATATTTTGCCAACGAAATTAATTGTTCTCATGCGCTTACCGAAAAAAAGTCTTATCATATATCATAATCATATTCAGGGTATGCCGCTTTGGAGGCGACTTCCACAGTGGTCTATAAGGTCAATATACCGATAGCACCCTGTCACACGCTATCAATTAAAAAATATAGATCGATAAAACGCCATATTGTTTTCAACATCACAGAAATGTTAACATGAGATCACATAACGCCATAGTGTAGATAGCCATAACCTCCTAGGCAGAATTAATGTACTATTTCTCAGTTTTATATAGATCATAAGCTTTGTATAGTGGATTTAGAGGATTCCAATCATAATGCCACAATTCTCAATGTGCACTTTAAAGGCCTATAATTAAGAGTATAATTTGACTTTCATTATAGTTGAAACATTTGTTTTTGTCATGGAGGATATGATTTTACATGAAAGATTTCAATCACATTTTTTTTTTTAGTGTACTTATTGATAGGAGATATCTATGCTTGGTAGGACCTATGTCTATTTCATATTTATATGTGTGTGTGTGTGTGTATTTTTACATTTCTGCATTATTTTGTTTACGTGAACATTCAAGTAAACTTTTCAAGTATAATCCTTGACATTCGGAGATGCTATGTTTCGTCATTTCGTAAATTTAAACAGTCAAGTAGAATGTATGCCAACGAATGAAATCAAAATAAAACAATTTTAATGAAAAAGTGTACGTGTGTGTGTGGGGGGGGGGGGTGCCTAAATGGTGGACTTACAAACACTTCATGAACTACATTTTGTATGTATGAAGGAATTCCAATCAGGATTCCATGCATTTTCCCGCCAATTTTTCCGTCTCCCCGACGTAAGGTTAGGCCCCTATTTGTCAGTGTTTTGTGGAGAGATTGAAATGTTATCTTGTCCATTGCATTTCCCCTGATTTACCTGTTACATTGCGTCAACATCCCTTTCTGTCTAAATAAATTAGCTCGCGGTGGCTTGAGACTTGACGAGAGAATGAAAAATCGTTGGCCTTAACTGGACTTGGAAAAACATACTTAAAATCTTGATACATTAATGGCAACGTCGCTGCCGAAAAAGAAAAATGTTAAAAAAAGAAGAAGAAGAAGAAGAAAAAAAAAAACACTACTAGGGCCTAAAGCAGAAGATGTGAAAAACAATATTCTTCGACGTGCATAATGTGACTTGGCAACTTTTGTGTGAGTGATTTGATCGATATCATTAGAAGGGATGTCAGGGCTACTAGTATCTGTTTTGATTTGACATATTATGACTGAACATGAACATAAATGAACATGTAAACGATTAAGAAGGGAACAGTGACTTTGGAAAGAGGCGACTGTAGAATCATAAACACACTCCAGCTAAGGGTGCTGCGTAGTATACGTACTGTACACTGGACTCCGTAGTCGACTTGCGGGCGACGCTATTATACGACCTATTGTGAATGCGCAATATTGTACCGTACATAGCATTGTCGCGAAGCGAATTCGTGACTCTCTCGCTATCTCGCCGCCCGCATAATTACATGTCCATTGGAGGCCGAGGGAGGCCAGCTAAACGAGCGTCTATTGTGTGGCGACCACCAATAGAATGTCTGAATATTCAACAGGGTCCTGTGTGAAAGCATGCGTGAGCACCTATTGTCACAAGCGAACACCATAACCACGCAAGCACACCCTAGCTTTTTAGTGACAATTCGGGGGTAGGGATTGTCTCTCCCGCAGAGCAAGAGCGTATGAAAAAGCTAAATCGGAGTAGCTGTTGGCTTCGTGGGAGCTGTACTGTACAAGTGAACTACGCGAGTGGACTCCGGCGCTTGCTCTGTATTGATATTGCAGCAGTTGCACTGAAGCTGAACGACGTGTTTCGCAGGAAGGTTCGGCTCTGCGGCCGCCATACTAATGGTAAGCCTCGAGTATGTGTGAGTGTGGCATATGACCTTCGATGTAATTTCGGTTTTTATCTACGTC
The DNA here is from genome assembly GCF_964275005.1 of Diadema setosum. Classification (NCBI taxonomy): domain Eukaryota; kingdom Metazoa; phylum Echinodermata; class Echinoidea; order Diadematoida; family Diadematidae; genus Diadema; species Diadema setosum. The sequence goes on from NC_092689.1 coordinate 39,521,204, forward strand.
TGTCCAGATCATAGCAGATCTTAGACCTGATAAGACATATCTGTGTCATTTCAATGCTGCTATAACCCGATTTTTTAACTTCCGTGTAATTGTGAAACATGACGATGTGATTGAAGGGTGTGTGCTGCTTTAACTCTTCGACGCTTGTGATGACGAACACTCACATTCACATGTGTCAAAAATTATCGCTTGGTAATCTTCTGTAACACCTCTACGTTCCTTTATTATGAGAAATTGAAGCCAACGTAATCAGTTCCATAAATGAATCCGTGTTCCGTTGATGCTAGGTGTTGCCCCCTTTGCAGTTTGTTCCTTCCGCGATCACAATTGGGTGAAAACTGAGCAGTCAGTATGGCTGTGCGAATGTCTCCAACGAGCAGGCTAGAGTAAAGCGCTGGTTCAAGCTTGCTACACAAGAACTTTGCCCGCTAATCTACGCCTCAGTAAATTCGTCGTCAACATAGCCGTAGACTCGCACGTAAATCGTTCACCTGTGGCAACATGTGTACGTTGTAAGTGAAGGCAGTGTGGCTTCTATAAACTTGAACCGGCGGCCTCTTACGGAGATGAGTAACTTCAAGGAATTTTTGGGTGGCAGGATGAAGCCTATGTAATTTCTGAACCCGATAAAATGTACATTGGCTATGGCAAAGGGCAGGGGTGCTTCCCCTTACACACGTCACAATTGATGCAAGGGAAGAAGAACGCGTCTTCAGGAATAGGCGCGTTATATGGCAAGATTGCGTGATACCGATGTATGAAGATAGATTTTGCCCTTTGCATGTAGGCAAAACTTACTGTGTCTGTTAACCCGTTACTTCAGGTGAACGCATTAATATTTGACACAGAATGAGAGCATGCATTTCTAATAAGCCAAAATCCATTTCTATACAAATAAGTGCCACATGTTTTGCAATATGTTTTGCAACATGGTTTATTTAATTATGTAAAGTAGATCCTCTTAAAAACCTCGGGTGTTTTACCAGCGTGAGAGTACCGGTATAACCGCTGTATGCCACTTTCCCCCCAAATATTCTCTGAATTGATTCCAGGTTATTGTAAAGATCAAGTCCGAGCAAGAGAGCTGAAAAATACCGTGAATTCACTGGGTCATTGTCAAAACAGCCAGAAGACATAACAGACACTCAAGAATCTACGCCTTTTTTGTGAGTCAAAACTGGCAGGGCAGTGTGAGAAACAACCATGATTGAAGAGGCACAAATAGTACACCAAGACACAACGTTACATGTATCACCAGGAGACAGTGATGACATGCCAAAGGCGAAAAGGAGAAGATCGTCAGGTAAGTTTAATCTTGCTTGGGTACATGTATGTGTTTTGTTGTAATTTTCAGCATAGATCATCATGTTCTTAATGTCTTGCATGTCTTACTCTTTTAATATGTCTGGCTATTATTCATATTCATGATGCCACAGAGCACTGCCGTATGTGAAACATGTGCTCTAGAGAAAATAGGTGCTGATGTAGGACATGTCCCGTGTCTTGTTTTGATAGCAGTGTGACTGTGCTGTTTGTATGTTCGTATAAGCTCTGAACAAGACTTGCTCGTATGTAGCTGCCAGATCCTAGTCACTTGGCTTCAGAAAGTGTGTCAAAGTGTTGCCACTACAGTGTTCTGATAGAATATCAAAAACCTGCAAGAAAAACAAAACAAAACAAAACACCGAGAGCAGCTCTTTATTATTGCAGACTCTATGCTGAATACTCTGACATGTCATTATAAGCAATTCATTTGATTTGGTCAATATCTGTTCCTGAAATTGTTGATTATTTGTTGTGTTTGCTTTTCAAGTCAAACTTGGTTTCTTTTTGCCTCATCCAATGCTAAAGGGTATCAGAAATCCACACCAAAATGTACATTTTTTACATTACACCTTTGTTTAGATAGTTTATTGCTTAATAAATCAATTATCTAATTTGTAGATCTCAAGAATTCAACGAGAATTGATTCCCCTTTGTATACAAATATATTTCCTTTTAAAACATAATGAAGGAAGAAATTAAGGATATTGTCAGGTCTCTTCATAATATTGTGACACTCACATATAAAGTATATAGGCATCACTGACTTTGGACAATGTAGGCCTATTCATTTCTCTAGAAGATCATGTGTACAAACTATGAAGACACGGTGCGATGGATGCTTGTGATCGTCACAAAAAGTCTTCATTCAACAAACTTTTCCACAGAACTTAAGATCCAGTTCAAGTTCTCGTATAGGAAGTGAGTTTAGATTCATTTTCCTTTCAAACCAGCTGTTACTTCCATAGACGTCCTGGGTACAGTGTATAGGGGTTGGTCGTTGCGTCGATACTGGGCTTCCCAATTAGCGTTTCCTTTGTCTATCAAGGATGTTCTTTGCTCGTTGGGTCCAGGATACCTGGAGTTCTGCCTAATCCCTTTAACACTTTTGCGGATTAAAGAAACAAAGGAACCCCTAACTGAGGAGTCCGTGCACGTCCACAGACTACAGAGTACAGTTTGGACTAGGATTGATAGCAACTTATAATGCGATAGAAAAAACAAACCCAACGCTCGTAAAAGTTTCAACGGTTTAATCCTAGTCAATTGAGCTGAGTAGAAAGTCAGTTTTGCAAATGGGGGGGGGGGGGGCTGTCCTCCGTAATGTCAGGTACAAAAGGAAGTGAAGAATTGCTGAGTTTCTACCAAAAAAAAAAAAAAAGAGAATCTATAAACGCAAAGATGCAGACACGACATTATCCCGCTTGTTATAGCGATACTTTTTTCAGTGTTGATGTCGAGGAATATTTTTATTGACTATGTCATGACCATGTGGTCCCTTTTGCCATCTGCTCCTATTTCCCGCCGAGTATGTGTGTATTTTCCGGACTTGACCAATCCCACAGTATTGAAATCGGGAGTGCAATGACACGAATAGTAAAGCCTATTTGATGGCAGATTTCAAGGTCGAAGGAACGTGTGCATGTATACCTCACTATGTTATGCACCGGAAAGACCAGGAGATACGATGCCGTTTCGATGATGGCGTACTCGTGAGCCTCGCCAACTTCACATTTCAGGAGCTTACGACAGATTAAGGCCACCGAGAGTTCTTCTTTCAGACGCGAAGCTCGTAGTCATGGGAACAAGTGCCCCTCCCCATTACATGACAGCTATTAACTTGAGATACAATTACCCCGTGATCTTTGTTCTGTGACCACGAATAAAAACACTTTATCAATTTTATTTAATATATTTGTAAATGGCACATTTCTTTATAACTTCAGTCTTGTTGCACTATAATGTTAGAGAGCAAGCCTACTTTCGTCACACTCAAACACGCACACTATACACGCAACGATTATGACCTTCCGTTCACATTGTGGCTGCATGAGCAATGGAAAGAGAAGTCTGTATAACAGGTAGGATTTAGGTGACCTGATTTCATCGTTGCAGATGGCTGAAATGAAGCAAGAAGCTGTCACGACGATGATATAGCGTGCTACTCGATGTATTGATTGTTCCACAGAACCCACACGGGTAATCGTCCGATGCACACACGGTCTGCGAGTTGGAAATTTTGTCACAAACCCATGACCCTGTTTCCAAAAGTAACAAGACCTCAATGAAAAAAAAAAAAATGCTGAGGTACTTGGATACATGTATTTACGTAACTATGCTATTATATCAAAATTATTTACGTGTATAGTTTTGTGTGCTTTGAAGGTTATTTATTACACGTACAAAATATTGACAGATCCTGACACAGAAAGCTGGAACTTCATAGTATTAGTAGTGAAGAAAGCCGAATCGGAAGAAGGGTGCGAATGGAGTATAACAAGCTCGAAATCGGGCAATGCATGCCAATATACTTTCGTCACATGGAAACCCAATAATATTAATGAACAGCAGACACAAGTATTCCAGTAACTGTTGTACCATCTTTTATACATGTAAAAGTATTACGTTTATCTCCCTATCGTGTCACTGAAATAAACTGTGCAAGTCTTAATATTCTTTGTCACAGTAAAGCGTTGCAAATAATGATAGTTTGAGGCTTTTTTTGTGGACATGTGTCATATTCAGTTTAACACTGTCATACCGCTTCGCAGTGGAGGGTAAATGTTTTTGTGAGTCCATTCCTTCAAGTATTAGATTGCTTGAACACATAACAGGATGATTTGGGGATTCGGACTTGGTTTTCTTTGAATTTGGTATCTTGGCATAAACCCAATTTGGCAAAACTGATAGGTATTTTACCTTGTGCGACGAATACTATTACAACAAAGGATGCCTAGTCATACGTGACTGCTAACATGGACGCAAAGCAAAGATTTTTGTTCTCGATGAATGGTATGAGTCGAATCATCACATCATCACGCAACTCCTGTATCAATGAGTGGAGGGAAACATAAAGCGAGAAACGACTCCGATGAGACTAAAAAGAGTGTCACATTTCTCTGCCATACAATGTGAAAGAATGAGGACTATTAATGTGTTCGTGTTGGGAATTTTGCTATTTTCGTTTTCAATGCTTTTTTTTTTTTTTTTTTTGAGGACAGGACATGGCAGTGATAAAATGGGATGTTGTATGATGTCAGTAATTCACTAGACTGCACTTTTCTTTTAGACGCTTTATGCAGATGTGGGGTTGGTTTGGTGGGCCACAAACTTGGCCACTCTCCATCAGCGGCAGTGACGAGGGCACGGGTTCTCCATGGTGGCGTCAGGACTGAGTTACTAGTACCGATTATTGTTTGCGGGAATAGCAAAATGGTGTGCCTGTGTATATCAGTAATTCCTGCAGAAGCTGTTCGTATAAAAGAATATGCAGAAACCCCCGTTTTCCATGATTACCCATCACTTCGATGTACAGGTTAGGCTGGAATGGAAGAGACGGACTGTTAAAGAAGAGGAGGAGAAAAAGGCCATTGGAACTGAGCAAACAAATCCATTCATGGACGGGCGTAGTGAATTTGTAGATATTGAACCTCAGCGGCCCTCTTTTAACAACCCAAAATCCATTTCATTGCTTGGCTGGAAGCTAGTAAACCGTGATAATCACCCGTCCTCTATTCTTCGTCTTTTGCGGCATGTAACCTTGCCTTCAGCCTCTCGGAACAATTTTCTCAACTTTGCCAGCGTGGAGCTCGGAGAGAGAGAGAGAGAGAGAGATAAGGAAATATACCACTAATTCCCAAACAATAATACCATGAGTATATTATATTATAAGTATAGGATTTTGGCGTTTGAAACACAATGCATATTGTTTTGTTTTCTCTCTATCTCTCTCTCTCTTTGAGGGGGAGGGTGGTAGTTAGGAATAGGGGAGCAATTTAAAACGTGACTAAATTATCAAATTGTTCTGTTGTAGAATTTGTTAGCTATAAATGCTAAACTTTAATTTCAAACCTTGTGCAACACGAGTGATGTGTAATCATGGCAATCAGTATACAATATCATTCAATTTTGCAATCTCCTGTGTTATAAGATGTAGGCATACATTCATAATAGGGTGTTGTATTAAAATTCATCAGGTTTTATGTTTATTTCTGTATCTCCGTGATATTCCAGCATCTAATCACAGGAGATTTATATGTGTTGTATTTCAGTAGACTCGTGTTAATTGTCACGGCACGACATGTCTGTATATAGGATTTGTAAGACAAGGCAGTGATAATGACAATGTGCTCGCGAACAGGTACTTCAGCAGAATATTTGCAAATGCATTTATAATGATTATTTCATATACAACTCTACCGAGTTTATTCATCCGACGTCAAACCTTGTCGGGGGTTCTACTCTATTGCAGGTCTAAAGAGCAACACGGTAAATTGCAATGTGTGCAGTCTTCGTGCAGAAATAAAGGAAATGTGTATATTATACATAATTATATTTTTTACTTGGTCCTTCTGAACCGAGGAGATCTCAGTACTGGTTAGTAAACATTTTGCATTAAAAAACCAAGGATTGTGTGCAGTGTTCTGAGGAGAAGATGGGCTATGAAGAAGGCCGAAACTCCTTACCACATTCAATATGTCGTGGATGTATAAGGTGTTAAATTTGGGGATTTCCGAAGAGACCAGTCAATATTTCGATGGAAGCGGCTGGCATAGTGAGACTATGTATCCCTGAGCTGCCACCAAGGTATTTCACATCAACAACCTTTGCTTTCATTCCTTTCAATCCGTTTCACTCCGCTTTTCAGGCAGCTAGATCACAGCGAGACACATGATTTATCATCCGCTAGACCGTATCGCCTGTTTTCTATTCTCTTCCTTCTATTCCCTCCACATGTGGAGAAATCCACAATTCAAACAGAAGTGCCGTGAAGTGAGATGTTTATTTTTAAATGTTGTTGTTTGGAGCCAAAATGAGTGGGTCCTATACCCGCCTAACCGGCCAACACGATGATCTTCTCTGCTCATAACGTTACATTTTTTTTTTCGTACCAGTTAGATGAGATAAACCTGTGATAATGCTTAAGTTGTTATAAAAAAAAAAAAAAATGTGCTCATATACCCGCAACCATCCCTTGTAATAAGCTGGCGAGGTAAATCCTGAATGAAGAACACTGTGCAATCCATTAATCCCGTTATTGTTTATTCCATAAAACGGTTCCCCCATATCGCTGTGCAAGCAAACCCTTTGTAAGTGCAAATCCACATCAGGTTCAAGTTTGTTTTATTTTGGTGGAATACCATGAAAGCAAAGAAACTGACGCATTCGCATCGAATTTGTGCAATGTTGCAGCAACCTACAGTAAAAAAGGTACACACACACACACATACACACATACACAATTATTGTATGGTACATGTACCTGTGTTCGACCCCGGGGGAGACTTGTGAAATGACATCACGACATCTGTAGGCCCTACTTATATTATTTTCGCGAGGGTTTAATTTTCGCGAATTTCGCGAATCACAGTTGGATCGCGAATTTAGCAACGCACGAAAATGTATCCATGCGATAGGGTAATACATGTACCACATTTACATTAGCGTTGGCGTCTATTCGCGAAAATAACATCTCGCGAAAATGTCTGAGTGACCTCATTCGCAAAAATATCTGTTTACGTGAAAGTAGCAGCTTATACTGAGGAACTTTGCTTCCATGTCTGCGAAAAATATACACTATATATCTTTTCAGTCAACACGTTACAATAGTCTCGAGCATTCAATAGCTTTCATATTTAATGTCCGTAATGAAATTTATGCTGCTTGTCCTATTTGATGTTATTTATTCAAAGTCCACTTTAATAATTGTTATGGGGCAGGATTGCAGTGACAGGATTGCGCAGATTGGCCAATAGTATTTTGTAACCTGGAATGTTGTACAATCTTTGTAATTCTTGAATTTGTGGAAGGTCAGGTAAACTATTTTGAATAAACAAGCCCTCACAAAAATTAGCAACCCTATCCTGTAAAATGATGTGAAATCGCAACAATTTGCCCTCGACTTAACCTCTGTATGCGCAGCTTCAAGCAAATGATAATAATAGATAATTGGAACAACACGTATGAGGAATTAAGATGCTTTTATCGGTCTTTTTTTTTTATGCCTCCGCCACGAAGTGGTGCCGGAGGCATTATGTTTTCGGGTTGTCCGTCCGTCTGTACGTCCGTATGTACGTCCGTACGTCCGTCCGTCTGTACGTCCGTATGTACGTCCGTACGTCCGTCCGTCCGTCCGCTTTCGTTTACGCGATAACTTGAGTAATATTTACTGGAATTTTACCAAACTTGGTCCAAGTATGAAGTATGATGGGGCAATTATTTCATTAGATTTTGGGTAAAATCGGCTAAAGGTCAAAGGTCAAAGGTCAAGGTCAAATCATGAAATTATATCCGTTTACGCGATAACTCAAGACTGGATAGAGCAAATTTCACCAAACTTTGTTGGAGGATGATGTATAATGGGACAATTACTTGATTAGTTTTTCAGTGAAATCAGACAGAGGTCAAAGGTCAAAGATCAAGGTCAAATCCTACAATTTATCTTTTTACGTGATAACTCAAAACTGGATGAAGCAGCTTACACCAAACTTGGTCCAAGGATGATGTATGATAGGACAATTAGTTGAGTAGATTTTAGTGACATTGGCAAGAGGTCAAAGGTCAAACGGTCAAGGTCAAATGCTACAAATGTTGCAATTTCCCCCATATCTATGCAATGCCCAAAGGTATTTTCTTGAAACTTGGTGTGGACATGTACTACTGCGTAGAGATTCTCCAGAGAGAGTTTCATGTCATAAGGTCAAAGGTCAAAAGGATAAAGGTTAGGTGAAAATGTTGCAATATCACTTTTCTCGCAAATGGTTCAATGTATCTTCGTGGAACTTGGTACATACGCATGTACTGACTGGCAGGGATTATCTAGGGAATTTAGGGGTCATGGGTCAATAGTCAGGGGGTCAAAGGTCAAGGTCATCTCCGCAAAATTTTACTATTTCCCTCATATACTAGTATATGCAATGCTTGCATTATTAGTTTCAAAACTTAATACATGCATTACCTAATGGAGATTCTCCGGGAAATTTCCAGCCAGAAGGTCAAAGGTCAAAGGTTAAGGGTCAAAGGCCAGGTTTCAATGCCCCCCCCCCCAAAAAAAAAAAAAAAGATCCATTTTGTACCGTCATTACACTCTTTTTTCATACCTTGGAAATAACTCCTTGCATAAACTTATAAAAAGGTCTGTCAGAATTCAAGTACAAATTCTCAATTCCCCGTATATGTGTACCTGCACTCTTAAAAAATTAAAGCAAACCCAGTTCAAGACATTTCTGACAAACCTGTCATTTCAATATTTTGCCAGTTATGTGAAACTGTCATGGATCACACATTGTGAAGACATTGTACTATACGCCTTTTGGGAGAATCATGCATTATGGCGGAGGCATCAGTCGCCATAGCGACATTTCTAGTTTAAGTCTGCATTACATGTAGGGTCCTACATATCGTTATGCGTATCCAGGCCTGCCACTAAACTTCAAAGCGTGTCATCACACGTGCGTTATGTTGTCAGTTTATAGGCGTTTATAAAGTACTTTAGATAGGGAGAGTGAGCACGTCCATTTATAGAAAATACTGAGTATTATGATGCTGCCTTCAATATTGCTCTCACTGTATTTCTCCTTTTGGCTCGAGAAGTCGAGTTTATTATTGATAAGCTGTTCAGATACAAAAAAGCATAGAACGCGACGCTCACAATACTGCCGATTTATATATATATATATATATATATATATATAAGTTGGAAGTGAGCTTCAAGCTTCCCTATTGTACACACTAAATCAATTTCCCTTGTCTCAATCATCAATACTAGTATTCAGTTCGAGACACGAGACTCCGATATGATGAAAGGTATTGCGTATTGTGCCTGTGCATTCATCTTCAAAGATCATTCAGATCGTCTATTTCCGTACTGATTTCAAGATTCAAGATTCAAATGCATTTTCATTTTCATAAAGTAAACAGGGAAATCATATACAACGTATAAGAAGAACATATTTGTAATAATTGCAAAAACGTAAATTGACAAAATAAATGTGAAAATGAGTAACAATGAAGAAATAGAAAATAGAAAATTTTTCAATATATACTTAAAAACCTGATTCGTACGTAAATAACGAAGTTTCGATGTTATTTTCTCTCTTTTTCCTAGTTATCTTTGTTCCTTGTTTGTTTGTTTTTTAATGTCGAAGAGTGCTTCCTTATTTTATTTATTTATTTATTTATTTATTTATTTATTTTTCGTATGCCTCCGCCCTGTATGAAGGGTGTCGGAGGCATTTTCTTTCGGGATGTCCGTCCGTCTGTCAATACGTTCCCCACCTCGATATCACTATGTAAGCAATCCGCAAAATAGACATTTCTTGGTATGAACTAGGCCATGGATTTTTCGTGGTATACATCATTTGTGCCACAGGTATATTGTGCTACATGATTCGTTCATGGCTGTGCTGAATAGATTTTGGCCAAAATCTGCTTAGGTCAGTTGGAGTTTTTCCGCTATAATTTACACCCCATCCCCCGACGTAACTTCGTCTTTATTGTGGCATTACAATCTAATGTAATGATGGAAACATTTAGGAACTAAAATGATAATGGTAGATAATCTCGGACAAAGGTCACTGTACTTTTGCAAAAACCGATACAATTACCGTCTATTATATACAAAGATGCCACTCCCATGGCAGTCATTATTGTTGCTCGTAATGTTTAGCAATGATTCATTTTGCATGAACATGAATATAGTTCATGTGAAATGTAAAAAGGTCATTGAATTCAGATATAAGAATTTCATATCATTATTTCAGCCGTAACTGGAGAATGAATATTCATTGCTATAGTGCTATCTGGCTAGAAAGATATGATTAATGAACAACACTTTCTTAAAATGGCATGGGTGAATGTTCATAGTCGGGATAAAGTTTATGTTAATCCAGTAATGATGTTATGCTGTGAGATGAATAGAAGTAAATTGAAGAATATTGCCTTTGTGTAGATAGGACTATACAGGGGTTAATCCTTTTTCGGTCAAAATCAATACGTTGGTGTGTAAAAATGTAAGTGAGGGATCGTGTACTTATAAGGGGTTGCGTGAGAAGCAAAGGCTTCCCAGTCAACTACTGAGCGCAGCAGTCGAATTGATCCAGTTTTTGTTTAATATAAAATCAGATCAAGGTCAATGCATTTTTTCGGCTATACTATTTTAAGCGGGAGTTGTGAAGATGATTAATCTACATTGCGAGGAAACTTTAATTTATTGTAATAACGTAGTTTATACCAGGCTTATCCTATATACACCATAGTGCATAATATGTATTTTAATAAACTATCACTCAAGGTGTCATATATTCATTATATCCAAAGTATAAAGTGAAACCAAGATAGGCGAGTGAATACTGTTTAGGACCTATCCCAAAGTTGTATGCCAAAGCTAGTTGATAAAAGGGGAGAATAGAAATATATATTTCCGTGAAAATCATTGCAGTGTGCGTGTCAATGGAAATGTTTTTTTGTTGTTGAATATTTTGATTATTTTACAGCTTTTTTTTTTCTTCATTTCTTTGATTGGTAGTGATATCCCGAGAAAAAGAAAGAAAATAATATCAGAATTTCTATCACAGCCGTGCTGACCATTGTAGCAGCCTTGCATCCAAGAACGTGAACTGTCACCGCACAAGAGTTAGATGGTCATGAAGAGCGGTTGTCTTTATTACATGATGTTATAATTTCAAATGTAATCCCACAAAATATCCTACCTTAATTTAATGTGTATGCTGCAAGGGTCAGTATATCATGGTGACACACTGCACCAGCGACAATTGCGTCAGACTTATTTTCTCCAAGGACTTATATTATGGTTAGGGTTAGGTTTGTGATAATACAGGGTTTTAGGTTTAGTTTGATGCGAGGATTTGGATTAGGGTTAGGGTTATGTTTGTGGGTAGAATATTTATGTTTGGTTTATAGCGTGCAGATATTTCATGGAAGCAATTGTCGCGGGAGCAAATGTCATGGAACCGTGAATAATAGTCGATATTTGATAGAACGCTCCATTCACGTAAGAATAATTCAACCATACTGCACTCCAATTCATCGGAAAATTAAAGTCATGTACTTTTCTATAAGATGCTGGCTTGCGTTTTTATAGCATAGATAATTCGCACGGTCAATAGGGGCCGCAAAGATGTTGATTCATATCGCGTTGTCACCGCTATAAAGCACACAATGATGAAATCCGCGTAAGCTATAGGTCGAGAACAAAAGTGTTTTTTAAAATTTGTGTGGTGTTGTGGAAGCCTTTTAGTAAGTGAAGCGATCCGTGGATTTTTGCTAGCGACCAGCCTACGAGGAGAGAGGGAAAGAGGGGAAAATTTGTATGATGGTACATGATAATACGGGGTCACGAATAGGATGTTTGTATCTCTGTCTATACCCACAATCTTGCTTTAGCGAATGTCATTACCTCAAAAACATATCATATTCCATTATTCGTCATTCTGTGCTGCAAGACTTGTGTTCCATTCTTTGATTTGTTCAGGAAAAATTCAGCCGTCATTTTGTCGCCCATATAACCAGAACATGGACTGCTGTCTCATTGAGCAAGGGGTAATGAAAAGTATCGCCTCCCTGGTTGAACAGTATGACGGATATAACAGTGTATAGGACTGTCATCGGACAGCAAGAGGAAATTCTTCGTACGAAGAATTAGTGCAAAGGTGTTCAGATCTTGAATTAGGACTTCTGCCATATTTCAAAAAGGAGGGTCCACATTTTGATTTCATTCTTTCTGTTTGTTTTAAACATTCTTACAAGCAGATCGTGCTATACCACCTTTAACCAGATGTCACGCATGGCTTGGATTACATTGCCCCCCCCCCCTTCACTGAGGTGCTTATTGTCATGGAAAGCAACATTGTTTCGGCGCATCTTTGCACAATTTTCTTCTTTTTTTAATCAATAAGACAAAAAAAAAAAAACAATTTCTGGTGAACCGTTGTTACGTTACAGCATTTCGTGGCCCTGACCCGACGTAAATTAAACATGCTATGCGTGACTGAAGTATAGATTGAAATTGAGACTGGGTATAATACGCACAACTCATACCGACTTGAAAGTCCACGTGAATCTACCAGACCAAAGCGTTTCGATTGTGCGATGCTAGTGCCGCCCATAAGGCATATCAAGTGTATCAGCTCGGAGTAGCCACTGGCTGGTGGCTGCGAGAGCGGAGCCTAATTCAATGCAGGCTTTTCTTTGAACTGCTCCTAATGCTCGCACGGCACGGCGCCACCTTGAAGCAGATTGCCCACGAAGCCTACACTTAATAAAGAAAGCCTCCTTCATAATGTCCAGGGTTTTTCTGTTGTTGTTTTCTTCTCCCTTACTCTACGTTCCTTTGCTTGCCCTCTGACGCTCTTCTCTGATGGAGTCATTAAAGGGCTCCTCGTTCACCCCCTTTTACAATCTCCTCACTAATATACTGGCCATGGATTTTAGCTCTCCGATAAAAAGATATAAAGCATTCAATGGCTATTATTTTGTTGATGCGCCGTTCGGTATCATATTATAGCGGCCAGTATTCCCTCGTTCTCTTGTTTATCTCTCGAAAACTTTCCTTTGATCGTGGTTCAACAGTGATTTAAAGCCCGCGTTCTATATAAGAGGGGCTTAGCTCATTGTGCATAAGGGAGATTAGACCGGTTTCACAGAACTGATGTGGCAGTGACGGGGTATTTTCAATTTCTGACGTATCAAATGGATTGCTCATTGTAAAAAAAAAAACAACAAACAAACAACAACAACAACAAAACGGAAAAACAATCACATTTTACAAACTTGTATCTCAGCCAGCGAGCATACATACGATAATGTGCAGGGATATTCGAAGTGCATCCCCTTCAGTCGCGTGAAAGAAACCCTCACAAACAATCATGAATGTGTCATCTTACTTTTGCTCAGACGCCGAAGGGGTGAACCAACTCGGAGGTTCCTTTGCCAACGGTCGACCCCTGCCCGTCCACATACGCCAGCAGATTGTGGAGCTAGCGCGGGAAGGAGTTCGTCCCTGCGACATCTCTCGCCAGCTCAAAGTCTCGCACGGATGTGTCAGCAAGATTCTTGTCAGGTAATGATAGTCCACTCACTCGACGAAGATCACGCCTAACCCTCGACAGTTCTTTACAAAGAAAGAGGACATGGCATTGTGTCAAACAGTCTTATAATATCGAACAGCACACTTATAGTTAACATGTGTGAAGCAAATCAAACCCTCATAAAACCATCAAGGTTCACATACACTTGATTTTTTTCCTTCATTCTACTTAATGATTCCAGAAAAATGTAAGCAAATTCACTCAGTGATTAGGAGATTATAACAGCGTTTTGATATGTAGGGACCACAAGAAGACAGAGGGTTTATAGTTGGAAAAATGAACATTTCAAAGACATTTTTTCTTGTTTCTTCTCCTCTTTGATAGAGTTCCCTCAGGAATGTAGTATGCAAAAGTTGACATATTATGCAATTGATGAGAGATTTTGTCTCTTTTGATATCAAAAGCCTGTGGAAATGTGAATAAAACAAATAACGTGTACCACTGAACACTCTCATAACTGTTCAAGAGCATTAGAGACAAATGCTTAATGGATTGTTAATATCATACATTGTCGACGTATGCCTCGGATGTCGATCATGAAAGCTACCAGTATACACGTCTGCTTATGTATATCCAGCTTTGATTGAAATATGATTGTATGATCTCCATCATGCTGTGTCACTTCTACTTTCGTCACTCCAATGTGCTTTAGTCAAGGAGCTAACATAGCGAATGTACCTCCGCATAATACCAATTATACTGCTTTCACGTTGTGCACAAGAAATTGACCCCTCTTCTATCCTTTCCTTCTGATTGAAGGTTTTACGAGACGGGTTCAATCAAACCAGGCGTCATTGGTGGTAGCAAACCGAAAGTGGCCACCTCCAAAGTGGTGGACAAGATCGCCGAGTACAAGCGGGAAAATCCTACAATTTTCGCCTGGGAGATACGGGATAGGTTACTGTCAGAAAGCATCTGTGTAAAGGAGACCGCCCCCAGCGTCAGTTCCATAAACAGGTGAGTCCCGAGTAGCTGGAATTACGTGTATGAAATTAGCTCTGAATTAAAACATTGAGTATGGCAATAGGAAAAGCAAAACGGGAACAAGCACCCCAATATAGTAAAGTACTTGGAGTGTGCTGGAAATATATTACGTAAGGCAAGTATTTTGGTTTGAAGTGATGTATCAGTTTTATTCGAAAACCTGTATTGGACCAAGAGTTCAACCTGATGATACTAGCGATTGATAGTAATAGCCAATAGAAATTCCAAGGATACTCAATTTAAATCCGTGCAAAGAGCAGACTAAAATATTATCCCAGGAGGTGGTTATGATTCTGGACTTAATGATGAACAGTTTAAAAGTTGTATGTTTATATTTAAGTGATTTTTAGGTGTGCTCATGAGAACCATGTGCATGAATTGCGTCCTGCAGGATATTAAGGAATAAGATTGTCAACGGCTACGTGCGGGAAGATGCTTCCTTGACGAACAAAAAGAAACCAGTCCAGCACGCAGATATTGACATGAGCGATGAGGCCATGCAAGTTCAGGTGTCCATCCAGAGACCCACGCCGCAGCAGTTGGTGACGAACAACCAGGCCGCTCTCACGCCGGCCCAGTTCGCACAGTACTACGGAATTCACCAGCAAAACGCCTCCGCCGCCGGGTACTCCATTCATGTGCCTGCGTCGAGTCCGCAGATAGCCGCCGCTCCAGGTGGGGCAACGGTGCGCCTGCCGCCGACCTACTCCATCAAGGAGCTGTTGGGTAAGCAGGTGGTGGTGGTACAAGCTCACGCGGAACCTCTTCGCATTAAGGAGGAGATGGTAGAAAAAGAAGGTATCTAGACTTCCGAACAGCAATCTCAAAAGCATGCAAACACTTTCAATAAACTGCACCCAAAATATGTCTGCTGTGGACTTGTGTGCTTTCTTTTACTCTTCACTCCAAAGTGTGATCAATAGTCAGCCAATTGAGGCTCAAAAGCATGAGAACCTATCGGCCTGTTTCGCTGTCACTAACACCCTCGGTAACCTTTACTGCATGCTGCCGAAGTTCTAACCAGGATATTTTTGAGTTCTGTAGATTGGAGTTCGTCCTGAAAGATGTAGCTGCCTTGAATACAAGCAATGAAATAAAGCAGTGAACACTTAACTCAGAAGCATTGACCGTGTGAAGATCATTCCATCAAATTCTGTGACATCAAATCACATCCTAGTTACTGGCTTCAAAGTGTCATTAGTTTTTGCAGGTTTAATATTGCATGCGCCCTCTAAAACTTCCATTCTTTACTGAAATAATCTGACATCGTTATCAGCAGTTCGCTTTTCTCGCCACCTGATTGAGCTGTAGTGAAATGCATGTAGGTAGTGTTCTTGTGTAGTTTTTGTTTCAACATTTGATTGTCTTTCAAGTCTTAGCTAGTTTTATGCATCACAGGTGTATACGAACGCATGTGACTTTTCATTTTGTTTCAGCATGTTTTGTTGTCAATACATGTATTAGCTAGTAGTGTCATTTAAAATGACATAATATTATTTCAGTTTGAAATGTATTTGCACTGTTCATCTGTGAACACATTTCGTTGGGCTTTTCTTTTTAACTTTCTAACTCCGAACACACAAATGTTAGGTACTCAATAATGACTAAGACACATTCTTTCTTGGGTACTCTGAGTTTGATTTATTCCTTCTTCGTTTGACATATTTTCACTTTGCTGATTTGTAGTTGTATCAGTCGTTTGCATGATCTCTTTGTTTCACTGTGTGGTGTAATGTAATGCAGTGTAGTTGTGTGACATACTGAAGTGTGTTTTGCAGTTGTGTTTAACATTTACGATTTACGAATGAAAAACTTCATTCCAAAGTTTTTTTTTTTCCTGTATATTTCAGAGTTACGTTTGCTGTCCATGTCTTCTTTAAATGTTCATCTGATTAAGGAGTCGATTTGTTTGATTGTTTGTTTTTTCTTTGTCTCAAAATGTGAACAAAAACAGGTATGTGCTCATGTTTGCATTGAAGTTGATACGATGGTTAGCTTATTTACCAGGTAATAGTAAATGTATTGTGTTTCTGTAATTTACAAAACCAGACACTAAACATCTCCATTGACGTGTTCATTTGTTGGAGTAGAAAAAACGAAACAAAACAAAACCCAGCTCCTTTGACTTGTTCGTTTCGGGAAGTAAAAATGAAAAATGTTATGGGCTTTCCTGTTAACAGTGGAACTGAGACTATTTTTCCATCCCTTCTGTGATTTCCTTAGATATCAACGGCGGGCAAGTCATAGCCCAGAATGGTATTAGTCCTCACACCAAACCTGCCGTGCCCCAGCTATCACCGGCGAAAGGCGTGGAAGCGGCCAACATGGCGGAGGCGGTGACCGAGGTGCGGACCGTGCACTTAGCCGTGCCGTCCAAAGCCTCTCCGGGGATGCCGACGCTGCTGACCACACAGGCCTCGCCCACCACCATCACACCCGCCCAGATGGCCGCCTTTACTGGCGTGGCCATCAAGACGGAGCAAGAAGACACACCGCCAGAGAAAGCCACCAGCCTCAAGGGCTACTACGAGAGCTTCGCGAGAGAGCTTGCCATGAGCGCCGGCGCCATCCCGCCACAGCAGCGACTTGTGGTACTAAAGATAACCTCAAATTTGCCTTTGAAACCGAAACGGGTCCTGAAACCCAAAACGATAGACTGTGCTCCTAAACCTACAGACTTGAGCCTTCGCACTACGCAAGAAAGCTCCTCGCAGGTCATTGACCTCTCAACCGTAGCAAACGCTGTTAGAACTGTAGCGAGGAACGCGGCTGAAGCCAAAACAAATCCACCCAAAATGAAGCACAAAGTCAGAGCAAGCCAAGCTACTGCGAAAACGAAAGCAGTTTCTCCAGAGGAGATAGACGATTACGAGAAACCAAGAGATTATTCCATGAAATCAAAAGATAAAAATTCTCAAACCAACGCAATTTCTGAAATCAAGAAAGAGAATTCTGTAACCTCAGTTCATTAGAATGTGCTGTTATGCATCTTTGCTTATGAATTATAGTAGTCTTGCCATTTGATTTATTACTTTGATATGATCATCGCAATTTCCAGCGACTAAATGAGATGTCCGCACTCTGTCGAGTTCTATTTCCAATATCAAGCAAATTGAAATTCATCCCGAGGAGCCTGTGCAATAGAATTATGAATTTGTTCTGAATGCTTAACCAGTTAAATGTTTACGACGAGCTTAAAGCTTCTTTGAATACACTTGTGGCAGAACCTACTGCATTGCACTTATGTATGATATATTCTCGCTTTAATTTGGTTGTGGTAACTAACACTCCAGTGTCATCATTTCTTACTAAGCGGTAAAGTGGATCCTTTCTAATGATTGCCTTATAATCAGCACGGACCAGAATTTGATTTTGATTCAACAAAGTAAGTTGCCAATCAGTCACTGAGTCAGTATTTTTTTTTTCGGGATTGTTAAACTGATGACCGGTCATTCGGTAACTTCTTAAAAATGTTGACTGCAAACGAACCCAATAGAAAAAGAAACGTGCGACAGCAGTTCCACGTGATACTAGGCAAAATGTCCCAACTGTTTTTCAGAAATTCTATGGGTCCAGTTATTATAAGTAATATTTTTTAATGAAATGAGCAGTGCATAGTATAGGCGTTGTCCATATTTTGTAATTCGGGACCAGTCTGTAATCTAGGCAGTTTTGCCTGAACTGTTTCAGACTGTTCCTCAGTCACCGTGAGGGTTATTTTCTCCTAACACATCCCTTGGTGGGTTTTACTTACATGCTATCTTCTCCGTCATGTGTAACTGTGTTCTTACGTCATTAACATTCCTTTTCTGAAAAGTTCTAGAGTGGATATTCGCGTGTGTCCATTGCGATTTTTTTCTTTTAATTCAATTCAGGGAAAGCAGTATCATTGATAATTTACTCGGCAGTTCTTAATTCTCTGTTCTACACGTCGATGATAAATATAACTTTTCTTCAATTGGTCTGGTAGGTTTTTTCTTCTTTTTTTAAAGAGTAAAATAAAATAACATACTTGTGTCTCAAAAGTACAGTGACATACCGATGAGCTTGATATTCAAGTATAATGCCTGAAGTGGCACGCTTTCATTGTTTAAATTTGTCATCAACTCCGAGATAAGAGATCCTCGAGAATCTTTGTTTTGTACTAGTAGAAATCGCGTTTGACGTAATTTCAAAATTATTGTTGTTGCTGTGGAGTAAGACTGCGAATGTGCCGAAATTTCTACATCCACCATACTTTGGTCGTGTCTCTGTGTGTGATGTTTCAACGTTTGAAGTAGTTACAAAAATGCGACTCAATCATCATCATCGCGTTCGTTTTTACATGAAATTAGTCTATTTTGGTGACTCTCATGTGTTTTCTCGTGTGATATCAGCGGGGTGCTGATTTTCTCACCGGCTGTGTTACGTGTTCTCTTTTCAAAGCACAAATATATTATTTTTCTCCGGTAGTATGGTTTTACTAACACCACCTCTGAATATCTAGCTGTCTCGTATGGTTCATTGTAGTGTCTACTAATGTAGGTCAGAGTCATTGGTTGTCAATGGTTGTCTCTCTCTCTTTCTCGGATGTCCTAACCCCAAATAGCCAGACGCACTTCTGATTCTCTACCTCACGTCACACATATCTCAATCCCATAACATTTATTTTCTGTAACATTTGGGTAATGGGTACAAAGTGGTAGTACCACATTAGTCTCACCACTCTTCCTATATTGGTAGAAAGTTTCGTTCTACTACGCACATTTCAGAGTCGGGCTTGTGAAAAAGTGCGACTAAATCTGTGGAAATTAACTCCCTCTTCGGGCACACATTCATTTTCTTCACGTTTTCCTACTTTTACTCAAATCCTAACGAAAATTCAAAGGCTGCCTGTCCATGCCGTATATAATATTATCAAGACTGCGGTGCTTACCCAACTGTCCAAATTTGTGCTTCCATTTTATCATGATCTCAGATCCCGATTTCCGAGTCGGCGGGGTTACAACCATTGGCACCCGCTTCCAGTGACGCAAACGTAGGGGGCGGTTATACCCGGCTTGAAAGCCAAAAACCCGAAGAAATGAGAATGGCAAAAGGTGACTATCGCATATTATTTTCATCGATATTGCTTTACCAGTATGTCGGATTGTACGAAAGCTCAGAATGGGATTTAAGTTTGTCGATATACTCATACATATCTTGTGTATTCGTCAGCATTGACGGATATTTAAGAGTATTGACTTATGTATATTCAATTTCGAGCGTACTCTCTATGAAACCTTGTCACTCTCATCTTCAACGAGTATTTTTTTTTTCTCTCTGTCGCTCACGTTTTGGAGCATTGCTTGTGAGTGTAAAACACAGTTAAGCCGAATTAGAGAAAAATATTTGTGACATAGTCTTGTCAAAATGTTTGTATGACAATTGCCGTCGTACGTAATGTCCAAATTAAATTTCTTGTAATAACAATTGTCAAATTATCAATAGAGAAACTTGCGACTATAACTCACATTTGATATTCTCTTCTTGCTCTGTCAGAGTGACGAATTAAATCCTCACTCTGTTCATAATTGTACATGATTGATTTTACGAGCTATTTTTCTCATCACAGATGGCACATTGTAATGTTTTGCACTATTTATATTTTTCTCTGTGTGTAAAATAACTGAATAAAGATAGACACAATGTCACTGATCTATGTGCGAAACCCTTGAAACATGATTGATTTCACAAAACACGCTGCATTTCTCACGTACACTGAGCGCCAAACCAGATGGGGGAAAATATGGATTTGCGATGTGCTCCAAGAAAGTTGCTGGCGAGAAAGAATCACAGAATGATGTAGAGCATGGAGTGATAAAAAGTGGCTGATGATAAAGTATCGGAGAACTGTATGTAGGGCGGGGTGGGATAGCTCCATATTTCCTCATTTTTGTCCAAGCTTTAAGAAATGTGATAAGCGTGTTCATTTGTGTATGGAAGAAGAGAGAGAATTACAAATTATTCATTTTTTTTTTTTGCTATCACCTGGAGATTTTTGAGGTTGAGACAATTCATGCGTGTTCGTGTGGTCTGTCTTGCTATGTCAGCTCTTTGTTTTTAATTAAAAAAAAATATGTATATCAGTGAAGTGTTGTGCGTTTTGGTGTGTGCGTTTGTTCATTCATATTAAGCAAAGCGCTTAAATGCACGTACAAAAGACGAGTGTGTAAGTGTGTACTTCTGTTTCTCAGCGTGCGATAGTTTAGTACCGAATCTAAGGGGACCGAATTCGACGAACGTGAATTTCGACTTACACAAACATCGCACGTACTTGTGTCCATCCAGAGTCGAAATTTTTCTCGACATAGTTAAATTCAACTCATGGGAGGTCGACTTAGGCGAGGTTGACTAGTATCTGTTCTTTGTTCTACTGTTTGAAGATACTTATTATTCATAATTATGATATCGTGTCCCTTTCACACAGAACAAGAACAGACAGTCATGATACAAGGTAAGAATTCATACTTGCTAATAATGAGGAAAGAAAGCAGAGGTAACAAGAAAGAAATTGAAACGAACCACAATTTATGATAGACGTATCGGTTTGCGGTTATTGTTTTGGGGTTTGCTGCAGTCAGGTTAGTTGTCGTAGACCGATGCTATACTTCTCCCATATTTGAACTTCAACCAAGTGTAATTACATGAATGCACAAAGAAAGATGCGCAGAATAATAGAACCTATCAAAGGTATATAAAAAAAGACTTAAACCATAACAATATCAAATAATATGGTATCATAAAATGTCAGGTATGTAGGCCTACCCCCCCCCCCCCCCCCCAGTTGATTTTCAATTCCACACCCTCGGGAGGACGACAAAGACTGGCAACACGTAATAACACCTGGGCCCCGTTTTATCAAAAGATAAAATCGATTTTAAATTTCCTTATCACACAGACTGCCATAGACTTACAGTTGAAGTCAACTATATAATCAATTTTAACTCTCCATAAAACAGGTCCCTGGGCCCCGTTTTATCAAAAGATAAAATCGATTTTAAATTTCCTTACTGGACAGTCTGCCATAGACTTACAGTTGAAATCAACTTTATAATTAATTTTAACTCTTCATAAAACAGGGCCCAGGCCTACTACAAGACTTCTACAGGAGCCCCCCCCCCCCCCCCCGATATTTCAGCATATACACCAACCTAGCTTTTCGCCCACTTGCTCTATATGATCATTCAGCGACTGTGAAGCAAGAGTTGTAAATTGGCACGACTTTGTGTTCCTTTTCGCCCGCCCCACAGTGCGGCGAACCGCAGCGGCCGCCGCCCCAGCCACGGGAAGTCCGGGAGTGGACAACGCCACGTTCACCGAGCTGAAGCCAGCCACTGTTTTAGGCTACCCGCAACCCATCGACACCCAGCAGCAACTTGTGTCGGCAGCGCCCGTCCAACAAAGTAAGTGTCAGAGGGGGAAAAATATACAAAAGAGGATTTAGCCTTACCCAAGGGGTATTTACGTACCAACGTTGAAACAAACATGATACATGATAGTGAATTGGCCATGAAAGAAAACAGAGTAGACCCACTCAAATGACAGTCGTTACCCGACCAGTGACAGTTTAAAAACGGAATCAAGCACCTAAACAAAATCATTTCAAATCTATGATATGATAATTCAGTTTACTCACCGATATAGTGAAATTATTAATCATTACAGAGAGCAGTTGTCACTTCTACACGTATACTATTATGTGAGAAAGATGCTAAGTGCTAATGGGGAACGCAGGACTAGCTGTTGCTGTCTGTTTGCCGACGCTGCCTACAAAATTCGGCTGTCCGCCTTGTGTTTCTGTGCCATTTTCCGCGTTGCGAGTTGCCTAACGCCACCTCTAGTCCAATACATGCAAATGTGAAACTCATGAAAAATATCGCCGCAAAAAAGACACAAATTCTAGAATAAAAATGTTTGTTGCTGAAGCTGAATCTCTTCCAGTAAAGGCGTCATGTGTGCTGTATCGTATCACTGATGATGATGATGATGATAGAAGTAATGATATTAATGATGATGATGATGATGATAATAATAATGATAATAATAATGATAATAATAATAATAATAATTATAATAATGATAATAATTATAATGATGATAATAATAACAAAATGCATCGTCGGCATTTCAGCCGGATTTTTAACTTGCTACCATCATTATGTTCTACATCGCGTTTCTTCTCTTTCCTTTTCATGACTTGATCCAACTGATTGATTTGATGCTGAATCTTCTTTTTATTTCTCAAATTCGTCGTGTAACCACCAGACGTGACGAACTCTTCCTTCACAGCTGCAGGTCCCCAGACGGCCTATTCGACAGCGATCAACACCGCGACCCTACCGTCCCTCTTGCCCAACACTACCGCCGCTTCCTCCAGACCAGGTATCACAACCAGCTAAAAACGCCACCCAACCACGCCCCCCCCCCCCAAAAAAAAAAAAAAAAAAAAAAAAAAAAAAAAACCGCCACCACCAAAACCTCCCTAGCAATGTAAACAACAACTAGACTACTAGTACACTGTATTTGAAATGCTTACCTTTGTTTGATATAGATTGAACGAGATTGAACGATAAGTACATAAATCAAATAAATCAAAACTTGACTTGAAATATAGTTTCTGAAGGAAGCACCGGGTAACGAGTCGAAGGAGGAAAAGATGTAGATTAATATTTGGTTTTCATGAATTTCTGTACACAGAAATAGTGCTGATGATGATTGATAATGATCATAAGATTAGTTATACAAGGGGGGGGGGGGAGTAAATGTAGTAAATGTAATAATAGTAAATAGTAACACATGATACAGAAATGACGATGATGATTATGATTATAATGACTCTACTATTATTACTAACTACTCCTTCTACCTCTTCCACCAGTGATCAAATTAAACTGACAAAAATCAGATTTGGCATGGTGATTCCTCTAATAATGATAATGATTATAATGATAAAAATCCTCGTGATTACTCAGATTAATCGGATATCTATAAAGGAGTCTATTTTTAAAATAGTAAACTGGTAAGTTTCTAAACACCTATGCTATTTTATCAATTCATTTGTTCAACCATCATGACCACGTCTACGATTTCAGCAGTAGTTGTGTGTGTGTGTGTTGGGGGGGGGGGGAGGGAGGGGGTGGAAATCTGGACATGTTCAGCGTGGTTTTCAAACGAAGTGCTTAAAAGTCCCCATTACCTTTCTCTTGATGTCTGGTATGACGATGATAACGCTGCATGTGTTTGCTGTGAGTTGATGCATTTCATCATCCTGTTTTGCATGTCTTAGCATGTTTTACGCTGTTTTATTTTGCTCCCTACATTTTTCCCTCTCTTTCTCTTTCATAATCGTGAAGCCTCTGTCCTGTTGTATCCCTTTAAAATGACATCAGAATCCGTCTGTGCCATCATTTCAACATCTACTGCCCTGAAGGCCTTTGCCAAATATGAGCAAAGAAAAAAAAAAATATCAATAAGAGTGCGCTTCTGATAATGATCTATGAACGTTTATTAGTGTTCGAAAGGATCAGTTTATCCCTCCTGCAATTGATGGGGAAATGTTCTAACCACAAATGAATTCTTTGTATAGATTGAGCAAGATGTTGTAGCTCTTACAAATTTGATTTGAATTGGTTGAAGTCAACAATCAGGTCGAGGAGGAGAGGGTATATAGAAGCCGTCGATACATGTACAGTGCATCCCCGTTATAACCAAGTCCTCGGGATCGGCGGTTTTCTTTCATTTTATCGAGATTTCGTCATAGCCGAGCAGTACGGATAGGCCTATATAAAGATAGATGGTAATTTTGGGACATTAATTTTCACTTTGTTCCAACGATAATTTCGTTATACCGAGTACGTTATAACGAGAGTGCACTGTATATGGTTATAGTGCCTCTTTAGAGCAATCGCTTTAATCAGCCTTTCCAGTAACCCTCGCTTTCACAAGCTATTTTAATCGTCACAAATAGATTGTTTATTCGAAATCTTGCTTTTTTTTCGTAGTTCTCAAACTTCTAGACCCACGCACTCACCTCCTGTTTTAACATATTTTTTTTTTTTTGTTTCTTCTTATGTCTCCTGTATCTTACCATGTTTTTAATATCCTTATTGTTTTCTGGATACCTACTGTAGAAAGACTGTCTGATTTCTTATGTTGATGTTGCTTTAGATATGAATTCCTAGTTTCTTTGGAGATTTTCTCTCTGTTCTTATTTTTTTTTTGTCTTTCATTGTCACGATGATAATCTGTGTGAATTTCTGTGTAGTGCCCGCTTCACATCTGCTTCGGTTGTGTTATCACGATAACACGTTCACTTCGTGAAGTGCATGCTCTCCTCCTTTGCCGTGCTTCTTAACTTCTCCTGCAACGTCGTGTTTTCCCCCTGAATTCTTACTCTCTCTTCCCCGCAGTAGACCACGCGACCCAAATCCACCAACTCCAGCAAGCTAACCTAGTTCTGATTCAACAACAACAACAACAACAACTGCAACAACAACAACAACAACTCCTAGAGCAACAACAACTGCAACAGCAAGGGGCCCAAATTAACCACTGGCCACGTTCCAATGTTGTAGGGAGTTAGGATGCACCCCTGCATGTTTTCCATGTTCTGTCTTACTTACTTTGAGTTGAGGTGAATTTCTCGCATTATACTTTCCCATGTTTATTTCTAAGAACGTTTGTCTTAACAAGCTTTGAGTTTATCAGGCATGTTTCTGATATGATATAATTAACGAGAATTAACATCAAACTTTATAGCTGTATGATCGATTAATCTTCCACATGTTGATTTAGTTTTCATGTCGCGCTGATAAGAATGGCTTCTTTTAAAACGCCTTGAATTCGTTACTGATGTTTTGGAGCAAGTTTATTCCAAGAGATTGTGTACAGGAATATACTGGGACATCATTTTTTTTTTCTTTTTAGTAATTTCTTTAAGGTTTGCATTCCTGCATGTTCACTGTTTTCTGTCTTTGCTGTTCTGCTTGACGTGTGGTTCGTGTTCTCACAAAGCTTATGTCTTCTAAAACGTCTGAACATTATTTCGACATCTATAGTAAAGTAAAACATAAACTAAAGTACCCCTTCTTCTGTTTGTGTGCTCTGTATATTAATGTAAACGCTAACTCAGTCTGTCTTCCTTCTGATTCCCTTCCCATAACAGCATCTCACTTCCTCAAAGAGAGAGAAAAAACCCAAGCATATTAACAAGAAAGCATGTGCCCCTTTTCTCTTCTTTAGTGAAAGTGAATGCCTTAAATTATTTCCTCTACATTTCAATCACCATGAAATGGTAGACGTAGTGCTTTGTTTAAATTTATAAAAGTTGTTTTGATTTTAATGCTGATATACATTCAAATGTATTCTGGTTAAGTAAGCTTGAGTCGTTTAGTTGTTTTTGTTTTTGTTTTTGTTTTGAGGGGTTTATGTGTTTGTCTTTATGAACGTACAATTCCATGCGACTCATTATCTGAAAGAGCATGAAAAGCAGAACAGTAAATCATTCATAGATATGTATATTTATCTCTTTCCTCGCTATTTCCTCCACGCACCCGCAGTGCCGACATGATGCCAACAGCTGCATCCAAGTGACCAAGAAATTTCTTCTTTTGCTGGAGTCGACGCGGTCATCCCTACGCCGCAGATGGGGAGTGGACGTGCGCTGAAAACTACTAAAGAGGAATAAAACCCGTCATTTTCAAGAAATGGAAATCGCCGCATGTTATGCAGTTCTACAGATACATAACGTAAACGCTGATGGCCTTGTGTTGTTCATCCAATATGATATAAGTCATATCTACTTCAATATATTTGTATTTATGATCGCTGTTGGCAAGGTGGGCGTTTGTCAAAGAACACGTCACGCCAGCTATTGTACCTCATTGATTCAAATTATTTAGGAAATGAAAGAGAAATGATTATTGGTTTGATTCAGTAGTAATTAATTACGCTTTTAAGTTTGTATTACAGTGTAGGCTTTCTTTGTCTGATTAAAGTATGATTTTCAGTATGAAATGCTGATATGATTTTCTCAGTTAATTCTTCGTGTATTTTTATGGATTTTTCCTTCAAAAGTTGTGTTTCTTATGGTATTTGTATTTGCCATCATAGCGCATGCAGGTATTCGTCAATAGTTGTCTTTTAAATTTTAGGTGAGAAAAGTGCATAGCGTATGTGCTTTTGTCTCCTACGGTTCGAATGAGGGATTCTTTTTGCCTGCTTCTTTTTTCTTCTTTTCTTGTTTGTTTCGATGAGCTAGAATTAAACGTGTGGTGGTCTCTGCATGACACAAAACAATTTTCATCAAGAATCTCAGGGTCTTTATTAGAGACTGGATACCCGTTTTACTTATACATGTACCTCTGTTATCAATAGTTATATATGCTCCTTATTTGTTGTCATTCTCCAACGCACAAAGTACAGAAAGATTATTTAAACCACAGACGGGATTTGTGGGTTTGTTTCTATCTTTTTTTTATCCTCGACGTTTTTGTTTTTGTTTGACCAATGGATATCTCATCCATGCTATGGGGACTCTCTAAGTACTAAATAATAATTGCAAACGAGACCACTGTCACATGCTTCATGACTCTCTATGGTACTTATAATCAGGGAGAGTATACTTCTTTGGCATGATTGGTGAAATTAATTGGTAAAATTGCCAACAAACTCCAGGAAACTACCCGCGCTTTCAGCCACTTTCGTGTTGTGAGGGAGATCTGAAGCAATCGCCGAAAGGTAAACGTCCTTGTCTTTCAAGCTATCAAAGTCACGCCGTTTATGATAGGGGAACGTAAATCTCAACAGTTCTTCCGCAGCTTATACCCCGAAACTGAGATATTTGATTAGAGTTTTCTTCCAGAGCATGTTTTTATGGTATAGATATGTAGTTAGAAGTATAGGATGTACAGCATGTATGGGATCGATTATTTCCTGTTGAAGGCTGTGCTCTAATTGGGGAAGTTTGATTCATAAGTTTAAAATGATAGAATACAGAGAGGCTTAAAGGCAAGTGCCCGTTCCTGTTGTGCTTGTTTTGTGTTTATATTTCTATTGCTGTCATATAGCAGCACGTTTATGATATTGGGTGTAATATGTAAAGAATTACGGTGCTTTTCTATGACAGCTTGTCTTTCACAACTGTAACAAGGCATGCTGGCTCGCCGGTATGGAAAACAAAGAGTATAAAAACGTATGTTTTGCATTGTACTGTAAATAATTATTGAATGTCGTTATTGCTTTCTTTTATACGTGGTGTACTTCTGGGAGTCGGTAGCATGCATATGTCGTGCAGCGCTGAGTGGTTGAACTCTATGGTGCCTTCTGGAACATTCTATATGGCTTTTTTCCTTCCCCATCCCTTTATATCCACATTCCAGTACTGGTTTCTTTCAGAGTATATGCACATTCCGTGGGGGTTTTCCCTTCGGCTGAGATGTACTGTAGAATACATAGATATCTGTTATTTGCTGCTAGACAGATCTGCTTGTATATAATTGAGATTGATTCAATGTTTATATTTTGGGTATTTGCTCATGATGGTCGGGGATAATGATATCTATTACACATTGTATTGGTTACAGCAAAACTCTTGTACACAGATGTTTTAGTAATGTTTGAGCAGATATTACGTGTTATTTCTCGCGTTTAGTAAATATTTGTCCTTGCCTTGCTATTTTTCCGTTATTTATTGAATTTGCTGATAAGCCTAAAATTATTCTAAACA